>NW_024869221.1:0-7418 GCF_013358625.1 Macadamia integrifolia | reverse complement strand
CTTGAATGTACCACCGGGGTTGCCGACTGTCCTACATGACTCGTCGGGCGTAATGCCTAACCGCCACAGTGTCCGACAACCGCGACCCCTGCTTCCCCCCAAATGGCAACCCAACACCTTAACCCCTGTTGGGAAGGATCGTAGCACGGGATGGTGAGAATCCTAATACCGCATGCTCCTATATGACAATAGTACGACTGCATAGTGCCTCCGTGTCCCATTCCACGGGCCACCAATGCATTCGTTTCCAAGACGACTACGGCATCTAGTCTATCAATGCATTATGCACCCTGATGTCCACATTCAACATATAACATCTCATTCAATTGGAATTTGAAAAGTAAACATAGCATATATGCACATCAATGTGTGGAATGACTAATCTATATAGCATATTCATGATGACATGACTAGATTAGATATAATTAAATGAATGCCAAACAAATGCCTTGAAACAAGGCCAAACGTCCTCTCCCCATTTACTTGTAGTGTACAAGGATTCCCGTTCGGTACGGGTGAGATCCGGAGCGAATCGGGTAGGATTTAGTGAACCTAACATAATTGAGCGGGGTTAGTACTTCACCATTTTAGAATCAAAATTAATGAAATCCGATGTCAAAATCGTGTTTAGAACGTCAAAAGAAGGTCACACGTCCGATTTGGGTTCGATCGGACATAAGGATCACCTTTAAGGCCACATGGGTGGGTCAGACAGGTGGGCTGTCTACCCACCGATTTTACCCACCGGTTGGGACCGGCGGGTAGGGGCCCGCCGGTAGTACCCGCCGGTGGTACCCATCGGTTGGGCCAGGGACCCCCTTGCTAGGACCGGCTATTAGGGGCCCGCCGGTTGTACCCGTCGGTGGTACCCACCGGTTGGGCCCGAAGGCCCCCCTGCCTTCTCAGGTGGGTACCCACAGGCGGGTAGGAGCCCACCGGTTGTACCCACCGATCTTGGCAGAAAAGACACTGTTTCCTTCCTATTTTCTCCATTTTTTTGGGGAATCAAATGGGTCTTTTCCCCACCCATTCTTCACACCTTCAAGGTCCTATAGGATGGTTCTAACCTAGATCTAGGTTAGATTCAAGTGAGGGAAAACCATCTTACCTTCTTTGCTCAAGAACGACTTCAAACCTTTCAAATCGCTTCAAACCCACAATGTTCTTTCCACCTTGTCAATATCTCTTCAAATCCTTCACGATCAACACATAAATCATCTATTAAACCTTAGATTCATCATTTCAAAGGGGTTTTACAAAATCTCAAGAAACCATACTCGAATCAAGGGTTTAAAGCTTGGGTATGGTGAATGTTCACAAAACCCAACTTTTCTTACCTCCAACTGTAGATCTAGAGTTGAAGATCACTCTCCCGGCATCGGAATGGGAAGACCGAGCTTCGGCGCCGCTGAAATCCCCCTTTTCTTCCTCTTCCTTCTCTTCCTTTCTTCTTCCCTTTCTTTTCTCTCTCCTCTTTACTTTTCTCACCAACGTACGAGGGTAATAAATGGAAAGAAAAGAAAATCATAAAGCCTTATATACCATTCCTAATTAAGTGAATAGTGCACTTGGATGGGTCACTCAGGTGGGTGCACCCACCTGTCCTACCCACCTGAGAGCCAAAACTTGGGATTTTGATCGGGTTCGGACCTCGGCGCGAACCCCACCCCAAGCATACGATGTAGCATACGTATATACCTTAAAATACGGATATAATACCTGTTTTATCCGTACATAACCTTATGGTAGGTGCACGTACACGGTTTGGGCACTCCCGTCTCTTCTGGCACTGGCTCGGACTTGTCGGGCCAGCCGGTGTTTAAGGTCACCCGTGCCATCATAGCCCATAAGGAATCCGCTCTAATTTCCTCTGGCTCGGTTCCTGCATGGTTAAACCGGTTCAACCGCGAAATCATACCGGGTTTAAGAAGCGGGGTATTACAACCACCCTCATGGAACTTTTTACACTACTCTCGTCCCTCTTGCGAGGTAGCTACCATTTGTATTTGTGCTCCAAAATTGAATTTAGAATACTAATTATACCAATGGTGACCAATTGAATTTGAACCTATATATGGGGCTAAATATACTTCTTTTTTTTGGTTGTGTGTGAAAGGGGGGGGGGGGGTTAAGGGGGTTGTGTTTAGGAGGACCATCCACACAGCCATTAGACGAGGGTAAGGGATTGGATGAAAGACTCTCATCTCTCATTCAATGGTTATATGTATAGTGCCGTGTATCATGCACGGCCATACACAAAATCTTGTCAAAAGAAAAGAAAAAAAAAATTAATTAGCTGAGGCTGTCATCCACTGACATTGTTAACATTATTGAATATTCATGATTGGTAGATCATGCCAAAATAAATGCAGGAAACAAAAGTTATTATCAAGTGAGATCATAGTTAGCAAATTCGGATTCGGGAATTATTCGGCCGAAGAATTATTCGAAATAATTCGATTGGTTAATTTAAGGGTTCGGTCAAAAAAGCGGACAAAATAAAAATCGGATTTGGATTCGGGAATTATTCAAGTACAAAATTAAAAGTCGGGCAAAAAATTCGGATATTATTTTTATAATTTATTGTATCTATTTTATTTATTAAGTAATTAACTTGATATGTACACCTAAAAAGAGAAAATTATTGTAGTTCAAATATACAATACAGTAAAAAAACTAGGAAAAAGTTGTCATTGAGTGATGGAAGCAATGGTTACAGTAATTCAATTTCTAATGCATGTTTTAATGCTTCTACCAATTATCCTGTAGGAACATAAAAGTTCAAAATCACTTCATTCAATCCATGAGTCCATGACTCACCTAATTCCATCAGTCATGCTTAAAAGGAAAAACTATTCTAAATAAAGCAAAACATCCACAAAAGCATAACAATAGTTATTACCTCACCATAACTTAAGTACTCAACTAAATCATTATACACTATATGGGGGTCGAGTCTCGTTCTTAGTAAAACTAGCACTTGCACCAAATAGCAAGTCTTCAGCAATGCTATCATCCACATCATCCAACAATCTCTCTAGCTCTTTATCAACGTCCTCAATGCTCTGATCAAAATCATTGACACTAATATTGTCAAAATTAATGGGTAACATGTTTTTTTATTCAAGTTCACCCATTTTTTCCATCATCAATGAATTCATTCTCACATAGACTAAATCATCTAACATCGCTGCTGACAATCTATTCCTCTTTTTGGTTTGTGCTGCATCCCAGGCACTCCAATTTCTCTCACAAGCCGAAGAACTACATGGTTGGCTCAATATTCGAATGGCATACTTCTGTAAGATAGGAATAGCATCACCTTGTATATGCCACCAAACCCCTGTCATTGGCAAATATATATATATATATATATAAATAAACAATTTTAAAGGACAAGTAATTTTTACATAAGAAACAATGAACTAAAATTTTTAAAAAGAAAGTAATTACTACACTTATGAGGATGACTAGTTCCATCATCATTTTGGCACTGGGAGTAAAAAGAGTGCTAAACTTCATGTGGTATACTGCCAGCTGTCCATAATATTCTCTCCTCTCATCTTGTGGAACCACTATCTCACCAATGAAATCTGTTGCATCTTTCATTTGAGGAATCTTTTTGAATCTTTCACTGAAAAAATAAGTGGGGTTGAAAACAGTAGCTGCATAGTGAATGATACCCAAAATATTTTCATCTTTTCTATTATCAAAGATTTTCAAAATTTGGTCATACCGGTGGTCTTCCTCATAAAGCTTCTCCAATACCTCTCTTGTTCTTTCTATTGCTTCATACAAATACCCTGATGTAGCCCCATCACTATCAACCAAACGGAGAACTCGAATGATTGGTTCCATAAATCTCAAAATCTCTTTTGAATCATTCCAAAATGACTCCCTTTGAATCGTGTTCACTACTCGATTTGCTTCAAAAGATCTCGAATTTCTTAGACTCCTCCACTTAGCTGATGCAACTAGGAGTCTAAGCTTCTCTTCCACTTCAACAATTGATTGAAGCATTAAAAAGTTTAAAGCAAATCTAGTTTTGCAAGGATATTTTAGATCCTTGTTTGTGAAACTCCTCATCAACCATAAGACAATTATTGACTTGTACAAGTAGTCAATAATTCTTTTCGCCTCATCAAAAATCTCTTGAACCCAAAAAACCTTTTCATAGATATCCTTCAACATTAGATTGATACCATGGGCTGGACATCGAGTCTTAAACAACCAACGATACTTTTCAGTAAGCATATCAAGTGCACTTGAATAATTGGATGCATTGTCTGAAATTAGATGAACCACTAAATATGGGCCAATACTTTGAATCTCTCTGTCAAGAATATCAAATATATAAGAAGCAGTCAATCTAGCATGAGAACACTCCTCTGACTTCAAAAAGAGAGCACCACCCGGGGAATAAGCAATCACATTAAGAAAAGACCGCTTCTTCAAGTCAGTCCATGAATCAGACATGAATATGCAACCAGTTTGCTTCCAAGAAAATTTTACTTTTTCAGCATATTTTTCAAGGTCCTTTCTTGCTTCAGGAATTATTCTTCCACGAAGGGTTCCATAACTTGGAATAGGAACACTAGGACCATAATGAGCTGTGCACTTCACAAAATTGATGAAAGCATCTGATTGAACAACATTGAAAAAAATGTTATTTTTAATAAAAAAAAAAATCACGAAGAGATTTCTCCCAAGTTGATTTGTCCATCTTAGGGATCATTTCCTCCATTGTGGACTGCCTTTGACTAGTTATAGTTAAAGGAGTCAAAGGAGAAGAACCAACGATACTCTCACCACTGGTATAACTCTTCCGCTTTTTACTACTTGATTCAGAATTAATAGCAAGAAGAACTTCTGCTTGGACATCATCTGATACTTTTTCACAAGAGGCAACATCATGACCACTAACCTTAGCTAAATGATACTTGAGTCGAGTGACCCCTCCAAAAACTTGTTTTTCACAAAATTTGCATTTGAAATGTGAACTATCAAGTTGCTCAGCATGTTGCCAAAACTTTTCTTTTTGTCTTCCCATTTTTCCTATTTGTTAAAAGTTGAAACACACAAAAAAATAAAAAAATAAAAAATAAATCATTTCATATAAACAAACAAATATATCATATTAATAATTACATTACATAAGCAAATAGCCTCTGGATAATTAAAGAATCAAGTTTTCAAGTCCCACTAACATGCATAGCTTTTTACAATAGCATTGGTCATTTACACATTTCCTTATGTAGTTAAATCTATATCTCTATTTTATCACCATCCCACAATCAAAGGGATACACTGTTAAGGTCTCTTGTCTATATATTTGCCACTCATCTTCATCAATGAAATCATTAAGTTCTACTCGATAGAAAGGGTGGAGCAGATAGTACCTCAAATACAAATATACAATTCACAAACGTATAGGTACCCCAAATACAAAATTCCAAATGTTGGGTACTCAATGTACAATTTCTCAAAACGTTGGGAACCCCAGTAGTCATTAACCCTTAAAAAATAAAGAGAATAAATAGGAAGTACAAAGAAGTACAGCCCATGTAATCTAGAGTTCTAGACTGAAACAATCACTGGGCTGATTGGAAAGACCAATCACCATAAAAAGATTAGCTAAAACAAAAAAAAAAAAAAAAAACTAAAAGCATGCTGCAGCAGTTACAGGAAACCACTGGAATTGGTGTACCTATGGTTGCAGTTTCCTGAAACCACTGTTACATATTTTATACTATGGCAATAATTTAACTGCCGTATTAAGTTGGTTCAAAGGCCAACGTTTGTGTAAACCTCCATGGAAAGTGATCTACACAGTCTGATCAAGTTATGAATCCATGCATTGGTCTTCTCCTCTGTCTCATCCACCTACTGAAGAACCCAAGAGCCATAACTCCAATCAAAGCATTGTTCCTCAACTAACTAGTATTAACCTTAAGAGGTTTGAAATTGAAGATGCAAAATTCCAAGTAAATCCTCAAGACAAAGGAAAACGGATTCTATGTCTACATTGCTTATCAATCAATACTAAAGAAAAAGCACATACTTAAAAAAGTGAAGAACACATTTCAGATTTTACAGCTTGAACAAAACACTCATGAAAAAAAAAAAAATGAAGAACACATACCTGCAAGGCTGCAACCAGCAGAGAAGAGTCAAGAGACTCAACTCTAAGTGACTGGAGTCATGATTCACGAGTCACGACTCATGACTACCAGAGTATCAACCTCTGAAACCAACCTTTGAAACCAACCTCTGAAATTTGGGGGAGAAACCAGCATAAATAATCGGCACCCGCCGCACCCCTGACCTCACAAGTCACGAACTCACGATGAAGTTATGAGCATTAGATTTGAAAACAGAGCAGCGAAAATTTGGGGGAGAAGCCAGCATAATCAATCGGCAGTTCGGCACCCGCCGCCCGCCGCACCCCTGAGTCCCTGACCTCACGAGTCACGAGTCACGAACTAAGAGAATGAAGAAGAAGATAGAAAAACAAACCCTCGGTTTTGGGAGAAGTGGAGAACCGGATAAGCAGAACGAAGAAGTGGGTTTTGGGAGAATGAAGAAGAAGATGAGAAAAAGTGAAAAACAAACCCTCGGTTTTGGCTTTTGGGCTTTGTTATTCGAACTTTTTTTTTTATAAAGTGTGTTTGAGCCGAATAATTCGGTTTAAATCGGTTCGACCCGATATATTCGCATTTTTAAATCCAATTAGAAAAAATCGCGATTTTTACCGAATTTTATTTATAATTCGAATTCGGTCAGAATTTTTCGTTTAATTCGGAAAATTTCTGTTCGCACGAATTATTCGCGAATAATTTGGTGAATTTAATAACTATGAGTGAGACTGGACTTCATATATAATACATGTTAGTACGAGGTATTAATGCATGAAAAGCTCTTTTAACCTGGAGAAGATTAAGAAAGAAATAGACATATATGAAGCCCCACGTCTACCAACCTAGTCAAGGAAAAAATGGATATGAATGAGACCCGTTTATCCACCAAACAAGTCATGTAATTAAAAGGAGGGAGATGAGGCAATGTTGAAGGTGGGGGTTCTGATCTTGCTCTCTGTAAGAGTTTTATGGAGATTTCTCTTCTCCTTTTGTATCACTCTATTGTTAGATTTTCCTTTTTAATGTTTAATACAAATGAACTTTAGAGGAGAAGGAAAAAAAAAAAAAGAAGAGAGGAGGGAGCTAAAATCTGTGTCACTCAATTTGACAGATATGGAGAAAATCTTAGTTGATGATGATAAACATGTTCTTTAGTTTCAAATCAGTGGGACACAACCGATGGAGAGTTTACGTATTAATATAGGAATCACTTGAGTCTGTGTATGCCATTGCTTTCCCAGATTAATGTTGTATCAAAGTAAGATCATAATAAATATGGTA
>NW_024869220.1:46166-50334 GCF_013358625.1 Macadamia integrifolia | reverse complement strand
TTATGAGCTTGATTGGGACCTTCAACATAGGTCTAGATTTCGATTTATGTAATTTACTTTGTCTTCCTTGCTTTGAGTCTTTTTTTTGCTGATGGCCATGTCGAAGGTGGAATAGAGGCTTGAAGGGCATTTGTAACTTCACATTTGTTAATTATTAAATACTTTTCTTGACCTTTAGCAAAAAAAAAAAAAAAAAAAAGAGTCGTTGCAATGTTGAAAAGGATTTTGTGGGACCCAGATACTATATAACTTTTAAAGAATATAAATCAGGGTCTAACCCAATAGCCCCAATTTTGCTTGGAATCGGATGAAATCTATCCTAACCTTAATTTTCGAAGAGGGATCAACTGAGCCGGCCGGATTGGCCATAATTGAGATTCAGATTCTTGAATCCACAGAAATCAAAACTAGACCGAAATATTGTGAACCCAAAACTAGACTGAAATACACCAAAAACCAAACATAACCAAAACTGGTATAAAACCTAGACCGAAACCGAAACCAAAACCAAACGAGTAAAAATCAAAATCAGCTCAAAACTAAAAAAAAATCAGTCTTTTTCATAATTTTGTATAAATTCGCATGCTAAATCGAACCTAAACCGAATCAAAACAAAACCAACCCAATTACAAATCAATATAAGAAATCAATGCCAAACCAAATTCAAACTGAATTAGAACCAAAATCATATCGAAATCAAAATTTTTCTTATCAGTTTGATTTTGATTTCACTAGTTTCACACCAAAACCGACTCAACTCAAATCAAAACCAAATCACTAAACAGACGGATTGGCACCCTAATTTCTAGACAACCAAACTAAGCCTATATAATGCACTTATTTATTTATTTATTTTATTATTATAATAATAATTATTATTATTATTATTATTATTATTATTATTATTATTATTATTATTATTATTATTATTATTATTATTATTATTATTTTATCAATACCTACTCTATAGAAGGGGTGAGGAGGTAGAGGCCAATAGATTCGAGCTCAAGTCTTGCTGGGAACATGGAATTAATGCTACTTCTTCAACTGCGTTAAAAATTCTGTTTCTATTGCGTGGTTTTAAGAATTGGTATCATATCAGCTGTATCATATTGATATTGGGTGAGATTGATCATCAATTCTTAATTAACCCAGATCGGTTATCCATATCGTTTCAGGGTAAAACAGTAAAAAAAATTGCACTTTCAAAATAATTTGTATGTAAAATATGGGAGAGTTTTCTTTGAGCAAGCAAGGCACACCTTCTTACATTTACTATTTTAATTAATATTTTTATTCAAACTTTTTTTTTATAAAATAACAAATGTGAGGAGGTGTAGTATACACCTTATTGATCCGGCTTTAGCTTCAACCATTATCAACCTGAAACCAATTTAACCCAACTAAAAGCAAACCAAACCAACTGTTTGACGCCTCCTTAAAATATTCAGTACAAGAGGGGTGGCCATGCCAATATATGGATGGTTGACAAATAAAAACGTGTACAAACATATATGGGAGGATGATTGATTAAATTTGAGAATGAAGATCAACCAGAGACATATCGAGATTATTCTGTAGATATCCAACAATCAGAAACAACCACATTAATGCTCCATGTGACAGAAATAGACACATAAAGGATGACTTATTGAATTTGAGAGCAATTTTTCTTTTTGCCAAATAGAATTTGAGAATAAAAATCAACAGGTTGCATATGGAGATTAATCCATAGATATTCACCAATAAAAAACAATCACATCATTGCTCCATGTAGCAAAAATAGGTGGCTCTTTCATCACACATTCACTTGGCATGAGTATGAGATGCTAATTCACATTTATCTAGTTTAATCACATACTACATGAGCGTACATGTAAAACTAATGAATCTTCACTCCACCTACATGAAATTATCTATAAATACCTTGGTATTATGTACCATTATATATGATGGAATTCTGAGCATAAAACTATTAAATTTCCACCAACATGGAATCATCTATAAATGCCTATTATGGGTAGATAGGAATTTTTTTGTGAATGTGGCTGAGATTATCACTTGGGAAAGTTTGGGATATAGGAGGAAACTAATAAATAAGCATATGTAATTTTTTTTTCTCAATGAGAAGCATGTGCGAAGTTTTAAATTGTATATTATTAAATAAAAAACAGACTTGGCAAATTATAGTTTTAATGGAAGTGAATCAATCAGGGAAGGTTTTTGGTGACAACACCTGGAGATATCATAAGTGAGAATGCTGACATGAGTAACGAGAAATCCTGTGAAAAACACGATTGCCTGCCAGTGGAAGGCTTTCTGCATTCAGTCAATCTACGCAGAGTGAATCGGTCCCTAAGGAATCAAATCAATCTCGAAAGCATTGTTGTAAATTGGTTTGGTTCTATCTGGTCCAACAGCCACCCCCTCCGAAGCCCAACAAGACTGAACTTCTAAAAGACAAGAAGCTTCCAATGATTGCCATTTAATTTTAATGTGTTTTACTTTTGGATTGTTTTATGAAACCGAAAGATAACATAGTTATTTATTATTTTTTTTTTTTAATTTATAAATACATGGAATAATGTGGTAATAACGAACACGAGGATAGCCTAATGGTGGTAGCTTTGGCTTGTAGAGCCAACACGGATTGTGTGTGTATTTTCTTATTTATTCTGTACCCACCCATGGGTAGGACTTAGCCAAGTAAGTTTTTTTAATTTGTATATCGGATTTAATATTAACAAATTATAAATTAATTTATATTTAGCTGGTTTTCATCAATCATGTCATTTGCTATTCTAGCTAGTTAAACCAGGTGCATGTATAGCTTCCAATCGATATACCCCATATACATTGAAAAGAATAGTCAATGCTTCGCTAAAGGGTAAGAAAGTAATTTTGAAACCGTAATTGTTTCGTGGAAGATCATCGATATGTATACCCCATATAGAAGCCTTTTGTGGAGGAATGGATGCAATGCTGAATTGGATTTAAAAACTCATATCAATACAAAGAGTGAAGATTCAGCCACAACCTATCTCAACAGAGAAGATCCAGGTAGAACCATGCAGGGGCCAACAGGGCAAACATGATGACCATCCACCTCCTCACTCTCCATCCAAAATAATCGCATGTCACAACCAGTTCCTTCTAAAATAACACCGTATATATGTACACTTCAATTTCCTTACCAGCTTCTTTCAACATAAAACCATATGTCTCGTAATCAGTGGAGAGGATATAATTGGGTTAATATACTGAATGGAGTAGAAGATTCTATTTCCTGTTATCAAAATTGAACTTGTAAACATCAAAACCATATGTTTCACAAATATAAATCGTCGCTTTCTTTTACCTCATAAATATTTTGTATAAGTTCCCTTATTGATTCCAAATAAAACTCCACCCACTCAAAGAGGACTTGAAATGTCAACAATTACTAATTTCTTTAAATAATGCATCATTGGAACGTTAAAACAGGCTTTTATTGGACTCAGATCCTCTCTAGTGCAAGGGCCTAAAAAACTCGAGAGGTTTGATTTTGATTTTATGTGTCCTATTGAATAGAAATGCCAAGCTTTTAAAGAATATAAATCAGGGTCTAGCCCGTTAACACCTATTCTGCTTGGAATCAGATGAAGTCTAGCCTATTAACACCAATTCTGCTTGGAATCAGATGAAATCTATCCTAATTCCTAACCTTAATTTTCGAAGAGGGATCAACTAAGCTGGCTGGATTGGCCATAATTGAGATTCAGATTTCTCTTTTTGTTCCCGTAGTTCACCGTTTCCAGTTCTCATCTTCATTCCTTTACAACTCGGGCTTGTTAACTTCCCATTCAAACAAACCAAAAGCCATCAAGCGTGGTTTTAGGTAATAGTATTATCCAAATCAGTAAAAAAAGGGTTTTTTTTTTTTAGTTAGAACCCAATACGATCTATATCCATATTATTTGTTATATGTGGCAACCGTTACAGGCAATCAACCCTTCACATTGTTTTTTTTTAATTCAACTAAAATAAAAATAAAAAATAAATTTGAGGACAGAGACAAACGTAGACACCTTTGTCATAATGATACAGTGAACGGTTTATATATATTTCTCTCTCTTTATTTATATAAATATATATATATATATATTTTTTTTTTTTTTTTTTTTTTTTT
>NW_024869220.1:17555-45889 GCF_013358625.1 Macadamia integrifolia | reverse complement strand
CGAGACCGGCCTATTGTGCACCGACTTGGCCCGACCCTTTAATGATTGTAGAATACCTATTTTATCCCCCAAATTAAAGAATAAAAACTAAAAAGTAAAGACATGTTCACATTTTAAATAATGGTTATATTTTGTATCATTTATTGATTTATTGTCATTTTTTTGGGCTTGCATAAGTGGGCCGGAATATAATAACACATTTTAAAGAGGGCCCGTTTAAAAACCGGTTAAAGCCCGTTTAACATTAAACATGTCCGTAGCCCGGTTAAGGCCCGACTAAAGCCCGATTAAGGTGGGCCGATTATAACCCGAGACCGACCGACCGAATATAAAGTGTACCATGCCCTCAATAACTAAGCCCGATTAGTTAAATGGGCGGACACGGTGTGGCCTTTGAAAGTCTTCAAGCCCGATTAAGCCCGACCGAAACCGAACCGGCCCGACCGGTTGACACCCCTAGTCTATATAGGATCTAGATAAACCACGAGCTGGCCCATGGGATGACGTGGCATTATCTATTACCTGCTATTTCATTTATCCACGTGGCAAAAAGTTAAATATTCGAACCTTAATTTTTTTTTTTTTCTTTTTGGAAAAGAAAAATGTTTTTAGCTGGAAACATTCCTAAACATGGGGACATATCATGAGGAATGTGTGCCTTGACCAAAACTGGAGAATCTCAGACCGAGAACATATCAGGAACAGCGAACAACTTTCTCTCTCTACCCTTCCCTTTCCCTATCATCCCCCTCTCTCTCCCCCTCCCTCCCTCTCTGGGGAAAACTATCAACCTGGAGAATGCGAGAACAAATCAGGAACTGCGAACAACTCTCTCTCTTTCTCTCTGTAAAGTCATCGATCATCACGTATGGTCAGCTCTCCGTTCGTTTTTCTGTTTGGTTTTAATTTAATTTATGACAGTTAAGTTTATCTTGTCATAAGATCAGGATTTCTGGAGATTTAGGTTTCTCAATTGTGAGAGATAAGCATGATTTTAATCAATGTAGTATCTCCAATACTCTCCCGGCCTCCTTTTCTCTTACTTTAGATCAAATTGATTGCTGCTTTTCAATGATATTATTGTTTTTCTGCAACTAATGCAGGGTACAATTTGTTCCAGTATTCGGGTTGAGAGATGGGTTTCTTGATCTCTGATGGATCATGTGTGGATTCTAGATTTGGCTGAGTGTGAAAAGCGTATGAAATGTTGTTTGGTTAAAAGTCATTCTGAATTATGTTCTTCATTCAATTCCAAAATTTGGATGAAATATATGTACTTTTTGCCTTGGGAGATGATATTTGCCACTGTAGTGAATCAGAGGATGGCTCATTTGAATTATTGATCCCTGAAATATTGAAGGGAGATTGGTTGGATTTTGATTTGAAATTCTTATTTGAAGGACTGGCAAATTGATGATAGGCCACCATAGAAAATATTTTCATCTATGACGACTGGGGAACCAAAGTCTCCGCATCTGATGCAGTTGGTTGACCTACAAACGTTTCTTCGGCGCCTTCCTAAGAATTCTTTCAGATGGAATGGCAGATCTAGCTAGTTATGGGAATCCTGAGCGTGACGTTGAGCAGGTGAATTTTCAAGCCCTCTTCCAATTGAATTATTTTATTATCTTTCAATCTCTTGCATAAAGTGAATCCCCCCCCCCCCCCACATGATATTGAGAAAATGGTTGTTGATCTTCAGAAACATTTATAGTTTGGGGCTACATTCATTGCCACTCAAGTAAACTCAATTCAATCTAAGCTTTATCTAACAGCTTGTAGCTACATTTCAATACTACTGAGTGGTAACTCTTTTCACCGCTATTGCACAATCTGATGGGGGAATCCTTGAAATTGCTTATTAAGGGAAGGGGGCTTCTTTGCCATTTTTGTTGATATTTGGAAAACGAAGAACTAGGGTGGGAGTAAAAAATCCATTTATTAGAGAAAATCATTTATGTCTTTCAGTCATAAAAAGGGGGAAAAACTTTCAAATTGTAGCTTCCATTTATAATATGGTAGTTTCATTATCGAGAGTGGAGATACGCATCTCAGCTTGGCAACAAGGTGTAAACAATTTTTCTTTAGGAAAGAATAGCATATATGTGCATGGATGGTATAAAGCTGAGATACTGGAAGTTTGGGTATTTACCTTAAATTCCTACTTTGATTTTGTGATAGTTACTGCATTTGGGAATTGAAAAAAATGCTTGGGGTTTTTGGTGGAGTAGACCTCTAGCTGACAATAGAAAAATATTTACTTATGTTTCCTATTCTCTTATCGATACTCATATTTGTGGTTTTTCAGTTTCTAAACTACCAACAATACTGTTTCCTTAGTTTACAATTAGCAAAGCGTACTATTTCCATAATAGATAAGACAACTAAAAGCAACTCTATGCGAATGCAAATAAATCTGGATAACATATACTTGTATAATAATGCAAAGTTGCCTCAAGGAAATGTCACTCTTAGTTTTTGTTTATTGTTTTATTTTTTCTTCTTCTACTAGGTTACATGCTAAAATTCAGTGATTAAGAGAAGGTAATTTAACAACTCACTAGCTATTTTGCAAGAAGTTACCCCTTACTTGGAGGACTTCAACCTTTCCTCCCCAAGTTTTTACTTCTTAATGTGAGAAATGGGTTTTACCTTTATCAAATGGAAACGGTTTTTTCCTTCTTCAAGTGGAAATGGGTTCTTCTTTCTTTATTTATGAAAGGTGATCAATGCAAGACCAGACCTATAACAGTTGGTTGACCCAATCTCGCAGCAGGATCTAAGTAAATATACTAAAACCCCCAAAAGTCAACAAAAGTCAATAAGTCAACCAAAAATTCATCATTCTCAAATGAAGGTCAAACTATAGGAATCAATCCCCCACAGCAAGTATTAACACCTTGCAGAAGATAAGAGAGATGGGTAGAATCATTCGAGTGTAAATAGAAAGTTTCAGATAAAAAAGAGAAATTTTATGTTCAATCAAATTGAAATGAAATTCAATCCGTAGGTCAGATGCTTCCCAAATTCAGATTGAATCCCCCTCTAGGGCTTGTTTCACTAATCCCCGAAATATGATCACAAACTAATGGGCAGATTAGAAGTAATTTGCAAAATAGAAATTCTGGAATCCAAAAGTTGCAGGTTTAGGAGATTTTTAAATAGCAGAACATAGACTCATCAGAAACCCCCACAATTAAGGTTGAGTGGTCTTCTTTGGTGTCCCTTTGATTCCACAAAATCTGGTATGGATCAGATTAATGGAATGAGTTCAGGAGTTAAAATACTACAATCTGAAAACTGGTATAAAACAGAGTATCCACAGGGTTATACCCAGATTCTCTGGTGGTATTCAAATCCAGTAGCAAGTCTATAATTTTCAATAGAACAACATATCTTGAACTACTGAATCAGCGATTAATCAAACACAATAGTATTGGATGCTAAGAAATTCAGATAAGAAGTTAGATTGTGCGGGAAACGGAACCTAAAGAAGAAGAAAGGCAATAAGAAGAGCTTATCTCAGGTTTTAGGTATCACACCCAACACTGCTTCCCACAGGTCTTGGCCAAAGGCATCTCAGCTTCATTAATCAAATTCGTGTACAATGCTGGTCTCCCTTACAAACTTATATAAAAAACTCAAAAATAGACTTAGACATTAAAAAAGAAGGGCCTAACCCAATCCTTAACTAATTCAGAAACCTAAACTGACTAGGAAACTGAAATAATGAAAGACAATGATTAAAAACATGACTCTAACTAAACTAATGAAGTAAAACTCGTTTTCATAATTTATATCTATATTTTTGGCCCATTAAAATGGCCTATTACAAAGAGAACCCATGGGAACAAAGGCCCAACACCTACGCAACCCAGCCCAAGGCTTATTTCCAATAAATCCAATAAAATAAGTTCTTTAGGTGACTTATCTGCATCAGTGATCTTTCTTTTTGTGGGTTTTGTGTTCATCACTTCATCTACAATACAGATCCTCCTCTTGGCTAATCGCCATTCCTTTTCACAAGCACATTTTCATTTATTGTGATTCTATAGGAATTACCCAGCTTCCAAAGAGTGGTACTTCACAAATCACTGCCAACCCTTCAAAACCAGTCCTTGAATTTTTTCAGCCTATCAGCTTTTTTTGAAGGATGAATCTTCTTGGCAATTCCAATTAAAATACTTGATAAATTCTTGTGTAACCACTTCAAAAGATAAAATCATTTTTTATTATCCAGTTGTATCCTAGCTATATGGAAACCTGATAACTTGCCAGAGATATAAAAGAAAGCAAGTGAAGGGCCTTTACCACTTGCTCTCTGCTCTCTGCTCTCTACGTTGTGTGTGACTGTCACATATTCTCTTTTCTTCTGCCTTCTTTTTTCCTGTTTAATTGTATAACGAATGGAAAGCCAATAAAATTCTAATGCTATCTATATTTTCTATTGCAAAGGTGCAATCCATATCGTTGCATCTATCCACCGAACAACAATTGTGGTCTGCTGGAAACATCACTGCTAGGTTTTTTTGTACTATTTCTCTTTATGGTAGTTCCTTCGTGTTTTGGGGGATTGCTGAAGTAAAGAAATTTCCTGATTTTTTAACAGAAGAAAAGTTTTCTTACCATGAATTCACAATGATGTCAGTGTTCTCATCATAGTTGTCTAGGAGTCAAGGCGTCTAGGCGATCCAAAGCATTAGAGAGGCACCTGTGCGCCCACCTAGGTGCCCTAGGCATGCAATATATGTAATATACCAATGATAAATTTTATATAATTATGCTTATATGCAACATAGAAGCCAATATCAATGCAATATGATATAATTATTCAAGTAATGACGTAATATGAGAAAACCAACATATAATAAACAACTCATGGGTTATAATATTGTTACAACCATTTATCCTAAAACTTGAGATGTCAAGTAAGGGCAATAACAATGTATCAACACCCACCACATGTTTAGGAACGTACACACACAGCCTTGCACATGGCACACACTCACACAAAAACACCATCACATTGCACCTAGGGAAGAATGTGTTGACGAACCCTACTGCACTTCCCAGGGATCGAACACTCGACCTCCTTACTACCATGTTACAACCACTTAACCTAAAAGCTGGATTCATTAAGTAAGGATAACAACAATGAATATCAAAAAAATATAAACATATTCATAGAAAAACAAAGCAATAAACATAGATCAATGTAAACTCATGAATTGTAAAAAAACTGATATCATTTAAGGTGTGTAGTTACAACTTACAAGGCCACAAGGCAACACCTAGGCATCCAAAACTATGCCCAGGCGGTCTCCTTTCTTGCATCAAACAAGCATGCTGACACCTTGGACCCAATAAGGCACGTAGACGCCTAGGCAACACCTTGACAACTATTGCTCTCATTGTTAGTTAGGTTCTCCATCTTAAAGAAATTGCAAGGCTAAGAAGGGCCTGCCTGCGAAGAAGAAATGCACTCTCTTCTCTGATCTTGTATATACTTTTTTTATTTGTTTCGGTCCCTATAGTTTTCTACTTTTTTCCATACAGACATACAACTAATGATATGACTAGTTCAGTTTTAATTTGATATTAATGAAATCATCTGCTTTTATGTATATAAGAATTAAAAAAGTTTGTTTGTTCAGTTGAACTCTTCTTTAAACATAATGGGACCAGAAAATGTGGCTTAAGGTACAATGATAAAGTTGTAGGATTAGTGTAAAAGTTGGCAAGACAGAGCTTGTGCTCATCAGGATTTTAAGTTCTCACCAATTCCTGGGATTTTAAACAATGTTACAGGTTCAAGGATAGCAGGAATGAAATCTACATACATTAAAGTTCCAATGAGATAGGAGACTGAGAAATTGAGAGTAAATATAGGAGACAAAAACATTTCCCCACTTTTTTTCCCTTTTTTTTTTCTTTTTCTTTTGCTTTGGATCTCAACTCGTCTAAACTAGAGATTTGGTTATGAAAATGTATGTATAAACCAAGACTTAAAACCTTAGTTCTCATTTTATTTGTCAAGTTAAATATAATAGCTCTTCTCCAGCTCCAACTTTCAAGGAAACATTGACTAAGTAGAGAAAGGATTCTCCAAATTTCATTATAATGTTGTTAAAAATACATCAGGCACTGGTATTACACATTTGACCCCAAGTTGTATAATTCCTTGGTGAGTTAAGTGTAGAAACGCAACCCTAAAACGATGGAGAAGATAATGGAAAAACAAAACAAACAATGCACACGGATTTTACGAGGTTCGGTAAGGTTGCCTACGTCCCCGGTGAGATGAGATCCTGCTTCACTATCAATGGAGAATAGGGTTACAATGCTCGTTCTCACACCTCTCAGTATTGCTTGCATTATAGAGAAAGAAACCCTCGCTACAAATATATAGCGAAAAAACCCTAATCCCGATTAAACTACAATTGCCACCCTAATCCGTATTAAACTACAATTGCCCTCAAATAAAAAATTTGAGCGGGGGGCTGCGCCCCCCTACACCCCCTGCTATGCAGGGGGGCCTCCTGCCCCCTTGCAACCCCCACGGCCAGCTAACCGGCTAGCGGGACCGCAGTCCTACCTGTCTAGGTGTTGCACCAGTACTCTCTGGATTAAACTGCGACGGAATACAAGACATCATACACCAACATTAAGCTATCATGCAGGGACTTGGTTTTTCATTTTTCTTTTTCTTTTCTGGTCCCTAATATTTCTTCTGAAAGGATTATCACACATTTGATATACTTTGTAAACAAGAATACCAAATGACTTTCTTCTTGTATTATTACTACTAAGAAAAGATTCTTATATTTCAAATTTGAATTAAATTAAAATGTCATTAGATTGTTAGAAGCATGACCAGCTTGCTACCATATGTTGTGTAGTTTTATGTCCTCAAAATGCTCCCAATTTCTCATCATATTATTTGTTAATGAATGTAATAGATAGAGCTATACATTCAGAATTGCTGGCATCAGTTGAATTTTATATTTCCTTACTAGATCCTTTTAATAAATATAACAAAAAATTTTGACATTGAAGTTACTCCTTTTTTTTATATTTATTTATTATTTCTTTTTTTATTTCAGTTGATTTTTTTTTTAGCTTGTAAAGGGACACAAATATATTTGGTTTAGTAGATAATATCATGGTTAGTATTAGTTTGATTCCAAAAAGTTGGTTTTTTATGCTTTTTAAGTACTGCATGCAGTGGTTCCTTTTGTTATGATAATTTTTTTTTAATCACTTTTCTTTTATGGGTTGCTTATTATGGTTAGGTTGTTTCCCCGGAATTTTATTTTATTTTATTTTTTTTTCTCTCTTTTGAAGGCGCTTATTGCTTTGAAGAAAGGATCTCAGTTGATTAAGTATAGTCGGAAAGGAAAGCCTAAGCTTTGCCCGTTCAGACTTTCTAGCGTGAGTTCTTGCCCACTTTTGAATTAAGATGTCCATTTTACTCTGTGTTAACTAACAAACGTAGTGATTTTGTCTTTTGCCATGTACTAATATGTTTAGATTCTAAAATGGAATATTGATACTAATGATGAGCCTCTATTTCTTGAAATCCTATACATTATAGCGCTTAATAGGTTGATACCATACTCAAATAATTGTTGCCCTATGATGGACTGCTTACATTTCTTTGGTGAACAAATAAAGATAGTATTCTGTGTTAAGCATTAACTCCTAGAAAGAAATAGTATTTATAGTGAACCGGATTACTATTCTTACTAATTTTATTTTAAATGGTATCTTATTTGAGATTTTTCATTAGCAGTCATGTTAGTAGTCCCTCACTGGGCAACAAATGAATCTGGTATCCCTCTTATAGCTATTTTTAGCCAATCTGTGTAGAACATGGATTTTCTTAAGTTTGTGAAATACTAAAACTGCCACTTACTCCATCAGCAGCAAATTGCCCAATAGCAGCTTTTCCCTTCTCCCAGATCATATCAGTGAGAAACTTAGGATGGCTTTCTACGTAAAATTTATGATTTTGAGGAATGAAGATATAGTTAGGAGGGGTGCACCTTCAGATTCCAGGAAATTTATGAAAAAATAATCATTTTACTAACTCAATTTTTTTTCTTCTTAAAGAAATGTTAGTATATATCTATAGGAGAGAAAACGACCTTGCCATCCTATTTCTTGCCCAAATAGAGTTCAATCCTAACTATGTTTTATCCTTGTTTTACTAAGTCTAATGATGTGTTAGAGTTTGTGTGCTAAGGGTAGTTAGGGAACTAGCTATGTTACATGTTCTCTTATATTGTAATTCTTATTTTTCCTCTTTACCTCCATTGGGAGGTGTATGTAATTCCATAAAATATATGAGTTAAGCAATATATGTGTTAGTGAGATCATTCTCTCATAATATAGCATTCTACCTTTATCTCTCTTCTTCTCCTTCCACTTTCTTCCCTAACCTTCTCTCCTCCTCTCTTACTCTCTTGTTCTCTTCTAATCTCGGCATTCTAACTTGGTATCATAGCACTATGATCTTGGTTTGAGAGTCATTCTTTAAGCTTCCCACTTTCATTTCCTTTCTTTGGAATCCTAGATTGCAAAAGGGTTCCAAGGAAGAGACCATTATGTGAAAAGCTTGAAGAACTCACAAAATGAGTTTAAAAGAAGAATTACAATATAAGAGAACAAGTAACTTAACTAGTTCCCAAACTACCCTTAGTACACAAACTCTAACATAATGATGATGCCCATGGGATGATGGGAAAGGTCATAACAAAGATCTTATCTTAAACTTCTAGTTCATTATTGAAATTAAAGTTGGGATGCCATGGCAGGGTTTTTAAGTATCGATAGGTATCGTATCATATCGACTGATATGTATCAGTGGGTATCGATACAACACTTGCAGATATGGTACCTATTTTTAAAAAAAGTTTGTATCAACCAATATAGTCTCCTTTAAACCTGCAAAACAAACCAAGTGAGATATGAAACTGAGAGCAACCAAAGGCTTTGGAAACTTGTTTTTCTCTTCAAATGGGTTGAGGAAATCGTCTAACATAAAATACAACTCTAATCTTGACAAGTTCAACAAGTTTTGGGGGCTTAAATTGTTCAAATCATGGATTGAAACAGATTTGGGAGAAAAAGTGGTAAAGTTGCAGATATTTTGCTTTTTAGCTGCTCAAATATCTCTTTCTCTTGCACTTTTTTTTGTTATGCATCACTAGATAGGTAGAAACGACTCAAATGCTTGCATCAGGCTGATATATATTTATATATTGCATAATAAAGTGTTTTTCAAAGCTGTATTTTATATGTATCATAAGCACATCCATGCATTTCTTGAATATTTCCATGCGTATCTGTAACATATTTGTGTCATTTTAATGATACAAGACATGATATGTCTCTTGAAATCACCCTTCTAATATGGTACCCGATACCGATACTTAAATCCTTGTGCCATAGTAGATTAATGCCCTATAAATCCTCTGTTTCATGAGATCTTGGAAGCTTGAACTCTTAAAATGACACCAAAATCATAGTAGAAGTATAAGGGCCCGTTTGATAACGTTTCTGCTGTTTCTGTTTCAAGAAACGGCAGAAACATAAATTTCCGTTTCTGGGAACAAAAACAGAATTTTGGGTGTTTGATAAACCTCTTTTGTTTCCGTTTGATAAGCCTTCTTTTCACACATCTGGCCCTTTTCATCTTTGCTTTCTCGCTCTAAAACCTAAACAAAACCCTCTTCCCCAATCAACTACACTCACTCTTGCTCTGGCTCTCCCAACCATGGAAGTTTTCAGCTTGCTCAAGTACTGGAAGGGTGGTGGAGTTACCGGAAATTTTCTGGAGAAGACTTCGCAGAGGAGCAATTAGGGGTTTGCTTTGGTGTGGCGACCGAGGAGAAGGAGCAGCAGGGATAGCTTCCGATTCACCACGAACAACATGCGCCCATGGAGATGATAGATTCCTTCGACGGAATTGCTGGGGACTATTTTGGCCCTCCGCCGATAACCCAGATGAACGAGGAGAGTGATTACTCGAAGCAGAAGCAGAATCAGCAGTTGTAGCCATCGAAAACAAACAAGGATTTTTTTTCCCCTTTTCTTCCCCCAAATTGATAGTGATTCAACAATGGATTATGAAAAATAACCGAACAAAATAAGGTTTAAATAAACAAAAATTTGACGATGGAAAGAAGAAGTGAGAGGGATTAAAAAGGGTTCAGATTTCTCTCAACAATGCATGTTGATCCAAATATTGGTGACACGGATCCTAGAAGATCCGATCGCGGGCGTGACAGCACCACGAGCAGCGTCGAGACGAGGGATCTCTCACAGCCTACGCTCGCACTCCTCTCCTCCTATTCTTAACTTCTTGCACATTGGGGATGAAGGAAGTGATTGGATGATTGAGGGGTCGATCCCAGAAGAGGAAACTCTATCTCTGAGTGTCTGGTGGTGGCGTTGGCGGCGGGGATCGTTTGGGGGATTATTCTCGAAGAGACAGTGAATGTAAAAGGAGAAGAATCCCATGAAGCAGAGCGCGGTGAGGAGTACCACCACTGTTAAAGCCATGGAGGCGGAGGCGGAGTCGGTTTCCGAAATGGGTTGCCCCATGGAGAGGAACTCTGTAGACGGAGCTAGTCGGAGACGGTGGTGATGGTAGTGATGCCAAACTCCGTCTTCAATATCGATTTTTTGTGCCCCATTTTTGTTTCAAGAAACGAGCGAAACAAGTAAAACTTGTTTCGTCATTCATGTTTCTTGAAGCATAAATTGTTATAAATTTCAATTTATGTTTCAAGAAACAAGTGGAACAGAACACTTTTACCAAAAGGTATTTATGCCGTTTCTTTGTTTCTGAGAACAAGAAAACACAGAAACACGTTTCTAGTTCCGTTATCAAACAGGCCCTAAGTGTACCCCCAAAATTTACAATGAAAAAAAAAAAAAATGGAAAATATTATGAATGCTCAAATGTATTTTGAAAATAAACAGTGAAAAATCAAAGAAAACTTTAAAATTTGAGAATAAAAAGTGTGACAAATCCAGATTATCCAACAGTGATTGAAAAAGAGAAGAGAAGAAGAAAGGAGATCGATAGGAACTTGCTGCTGCCTATATGACTCCATGAGAATATATATACATATATATATATATATATATATTGTAGACTTCCAGTCAATAATGCTAGAATACAAGTATACCTCTGTAGTGAACACATAATACCAATAATACCCTTCATACTATTCTTTAAGAAAAGAAAGAAAATAATCAAGACTGGATGCTCCTTTCTGCTTGCATCAGATCATTTTTCAATTTAAACTTTTGCGAGGGGAATTCTTCAAGGGGTAGCAGGCTGGCATTAAACTATCAGGCACTTGCTTGCCTTTCCCCATGATATTGTTCAATGGAGGCGGGCGGGCTTTGAACTAATGGAAAAAACATTTACTGAAGTTTCTCTGGTCTATATGGGTTTTCGGTCCTTTTTAAGTCAAGAAGCTTATCTGAGTTCTTTGTGGCTGTTGATTATTTGAGGATCAGATGGTTCTTATGTATTTTCTTTGTTCATTGACTGAAAATTTGGATTCTGGTGAAGGTGTGTCTCTGTCAACAACAACAATAAAAATTCTTATATGGGGGGGAGGGGGCGGGGGGGGAACAGTTTGGATACCGTGGGGAAATTTTTTGATTTTGGGTACATATTACATGCTAGAATGGTACTTGAGAAAGGTTGAATTGGCATACCTGGAGCTTATCACTGGATCTAGTACTGGTAGCGTCATATCCATTCTATTCATCCTACTTGGTGCTTGGAAGATTGATTTTAATCCATTATACCATGATCTTCCACTTTCCCAATATTTCCATGTCTGCTCAATACGGTACTGATTCTGTGGCGATATTTCTAAACCATCAGATTCTCTTTTAAATTGCTAACAGGATTTTTTATTTATTTTTTTATTTTTATTTATTTTTATTTTATTTTATTTTTTATTTTTTTTGGTAATTCAAATTTTCCACTGAATGTACTCATATTGCTGTGAAGCATGCTACTTTTAACCTTTATGACGCTTTCATAATGCTTATGTAGTATGGTATTCACAGGATGAAAAAACATTGATCTGGTACTCTCGTGGAGAGGAAAGAAATCTGAAGTTATCTTCTGTGACACGTATTATCCCTGGACAGAGAACCGTAAGTAACACTTGTTTTTGAGAGCTAAATTTTAATCTTATGTTTGCATATTCTTTGAACTTCATTCTGATATCATGCTATCAAGATTTTAAATTCAAATGTCATTGATTTAAAGTTGGCAACAACATAAGACATTCATTTGGTTGCTGTTTCTCTACAGGCTGTCTTTAGGAGATATCTGCGCCCTGACAAGGATTATTTGTCATTTTCTCTTCTTTATAATAATGGTGAAAGAACTCTTGATTTGGTTAGTGAAATGGCAAAACTAATCTTCATTTTATGAATTTAATCTGTTTATGTTAAAAATCAATTTCAATCAGTGTGATGTAAAAGCTAGTTGTAATGTTTTTTGACTAGTGGAATATATTCTTAATTTGATGCTTGTTTATTTTGTCCATTTCAATAGATATGCAAGGACAAAGGTGAGGCAGAGATTTGGTTTGCTGGCCTTAAGGCATTAATTTCCAAGGGTCATCGTACTAGGCGTACTAGAAGTGAAATCTCTGATGTGAGTTTCTCTTCCCTATATATTTTATCTTGCTTGAAAACTTCATGTGTTCAATAGTTCATTCAACTTCACTTTCAAAGCATCATTTGCATAGTTTTCATAGCGCCAAGGCGAGCCAAGGCGTTCAAGGGCTGCTTAAGCGTTTCGGCGACAAGTTGTCCGCCTTAAGGCGAATAAGGCAACCAAGTGTTATTTTTATTTTCCTCTTTTCTAACATTATTTAGTATGCTACATATACGATGTATCATAAAAAATCAACATTAAGCCACATCAACTCAATATTAAGTCACATTAAGTCACCAAAAATCAACATTTAGAGAAATGCTCTTGTTTAATAATAAGTTTGACCGTTCAAATGATTTTTTTTTACATGAGACTTTTTGTATTAGGTATAGTACAGAACCAGCTTTCCAACAATTCTAAGATTATTAAAATCTGATTTGTAATGACAAAGTTATGTTCCGGTCAAACTTAATTGAAAGTGGGCAAACACTATTAAAATCTCCTGAATGAAAATAATTTTATGGACATCAAAACAAAAGATTATTTTACCGGACTTTTGGTTTTTAGCAATGTCTTACAATGATAAGATTTATAAAAAAATTCAGAATTGAGAAAAACCCCAGCATTTGAAAGTTGAAAATCGCCCCTACAACAAAAAAACTAGTTTTTGTTCTTGGATTAGAGGGTTGACATTTTATCCTTTTGGCATTTGATTTTCAAACTATTTTTATTGGATTCAAATAGAGGCATATTTGTTTATTCATGAATAATAACATTTACTTAAAATGATATTTGACATCAATAAGTGCCAAAACAGAAGGCGACATGCAGTGCAATAAGGTAACAGTTGCCTAGGCCCCAGGAAAACCGCCTTGAAAAAACTATGATCATTCAGCATATAAGAACAGGATTTGTCCTTTTTAACTTCAACTTTCTGTTTGATTTTGTTCCTTCCACCTTTTGCAAAGTTAAACATCTATCCTTATGGTGGAGATACATTTATAATGCAATCAGATCACTGTAAAACAATGATTTGACAAAACTTTCTGTTTTGGATAAAATATTAGGGCATAGACAAAGGGCCACCGTTGTCAGAAGGTAAAAAGAAGATCCAAACCTAGAAACCAAAACCTCAGCCCTTGATGATCAATCATGTCCAACCCGAATACACAATTTGCCAAACTGGTCTCTTTGTATTGTTAACAATTTGAAATCCCAGCACACAAAGCATTAGACATCCCCCCCCCCCCCCCCAAACAAAAAAAAAGATTTTATTTGAACAATCTTTTCTAGGGTCTAATTAAGGCTGCAGTCATATGTTTCCAATACCTATTACGAAACATTTCTCTAGGCTCTAGCTTGGAAACCTGATTGTTTGTGAAGGGGACTATGCAGTATGCAGTGTTTTCCTAGAATCCTAGTATACTTGTTTAATAAATTAATACAAAATATTATGATGCAGCCTGCCAGTGTAAACTTATTTGCATGTGATCATGCGTATAATGGAGACATTTTCTGTTTTGTCTATTTTTCTTTGTATTTTGGTAGTTAAATAATTTCATTATAATAACAAAAGGAGATAGTACCCAGTATGAGCTTGCAATGTATAAAAATTTCCTTGAGCAAATCTTTGTACATGAGTCTGCATCATCTTGGCATTTCTTTGAAATACTCAATGCCTAATACTTTGTTGATTTACAATCGTGAGAGTATTGGTGCATTTCCAATACCATGAGATTTTCCTGTAATCCAAGAATTATTACAACTTGGTTTCTTAATAACAAGGACATTCCTATTGCCTTACAACTTGGTTGTGTTGGATACTGGTGCTTCCACTTTTACTCAAGAGAACCTAAATCTCCCGTGAGCTTCGCATGTATGCATAGTTTTCAAGGTGACTAGGCGACCCAAGGCATTGAAGGGGGACCTGGATGCTTAGTTGACCCAAAAAAGTTCTTGGGCAACCCAATAAGGCATCCAGCAAGGGGCGCTTGGAAGCCTAGGCAACGCCTTGACAACTATGCATGTATCTCTTTTTTTCAGATATTGCTTATTTATTTAGTGTACATACTTATTTCCAAGTTCATCACTCTAATATGGAACTCTTACATTACTAAGTTTACGTTACGAATGAATCTCCTACTGTTGAATAAGCTGCATTCATTTGTTTGTGCCATCATTCTTCTGCATTGAGTAGATACATATACCAGTGTCAGACATTGTCATTCTTTTCAGTGCCGATAAATAGCTTATATCTACCATCACTAGAAATGGATGAGGAAAAGGACCAGGAAATGATGTTGCTTCCAAAAATCTTGTTTCTTTTTCTTTGGTGTTACCTTAAATTTTGTCTATCCTAGAAAAAACTTCACTCTCCTGTTTTGAAGGGCTATCAACCCCTTCATTGTCATCAATTTTTAGAATTTTAGGAGAAATGCATTTATTGAGAAGGTCAAATCAATGATATATTCTCCTGCACAAGTTCTTGGTAATTTGTTCATGCCTTAGGGTTATATAGATTTATTATCCTTTTCTTTAGTTTTGTGGACATGAATCTGCTTTAAAGGATTTTTACATAATTTCAGACATAACTATGTTCAGCTCTTGCACTATGGGAAGACGAAGTGTTTTCATGACATTCTGACCTCCCCCCCCCCCCCCCCCTCTCTATTGAAAATGAAATCTTTTCCAGTTTGTTTTCCAATTGTCTTATGTCTATCTAATGTGGTTGGTTTTATTTCTGTTTCAGATCCAAGACAGCAGTGACTTTCTTTCAAATGGTCGTCCTTCTGGTGCAACACTAGAGACAACATCGAGTAGTATTTCCCGTAGTCTGACTTCTTTGAGTTTTTCAAGCTCAGATGTGGCATCAGACAATGCAAATATGCAACTAAGAACAAGTATAGGAGATGGTTTTCGACTTAGCGTTTCAAGCGCTCCTAGCGTTTCAAGTGGTGGTTCTGGACCAGATGACATTGAATCTTTGGGTGATGTCTATGTCTGGGGAGAGGTTTGGTCTGATGGTGGTTTATCTGATGGATCTGCAAACCATTTCCCATCAAAAACTGACGTGCTTCTTCCTAAACCATTAGAATCAAATGTAGTTTTAGATGTTCATCAGATTGCCTGTGGTTTTAGACATGCTGCTCTTGTTACAAGGCAAGGTGAAGTTTTCACATGGGGAGAGGAATCTGGTGGGAGGCTTGGCCATGGAATTGATAGAGATGTCTGTCACCCTCGAGTTGTTGAATACCTGGCAGTCAACAATGTTGATTATGTTTCCTGTGGTGAATATCATACTTGTGCCATATCTATGGCTGGTGATTTATTTACCTGGGGAGATGGTACCCATAATTCTGGACTTTTAGGTCATGGCACAGATGTTAGCCACTGGATACCAAAAAGAATTTCTGGGCCTTTAGAAGGACTTCAAGTCCTATCGGTTGCATGTGGCACATGGCATTCAGCACTGGCAACTTCTAATGGGAAGCTGTTTACATTTGGTGATGGGACATTTGGTGTTTTGGGGCATGGGGACCGAGAAAGTGTCACATACCCAAGGGAAGTTCGATCTTTGAGTGGACTAAAGACCATTAAGGTGGCATGTGGTGTGTGGCACACTGCAGCTATTGTAGAAGTTATCGGACAAGCCGGTGCAAATGTTTCTTCTAGAAAGCTGTTTACCTGGGGGGATGGTGATAAATACCGTCTGGGTCATGGTGACAAGGAAACAAGACTAAAACCCACCTGTGTTTCATCAATTATTGATTACAATTTACACCAAATTGCCTGTGGACATAGTATTACTGTTGCCCTGACAACATCAGGGCATGTTTTCACCATGGGAAGCACAGCATATGGTCAGTTGGGCAATCCTCTGTCTGATGGTAAGGTTCCTTGTTTAGTGCAAGATAAATTGGTTGGGGAGTATGCTGAAGAAATTTCATGTGGTTCATTCCATGTTGCTGTGTTGACATCAAGAAGTGAAGTATTCACATGGGGTAGAGGTGCCAATGGAAGATTGGGGCATGGGGACATGGAAGATCGGAAAGTTCCTACCATGGTTGAAGCACTGAAAGATAGGCATGTGAAAAGTTTATCATGTGGTTCAAACTTCACTGCAAGTATATGCATTCATAAGTGGGTGTCTAGTGCAGACCAATCACTCTGCTCTGGTTGTCGACAAGCATTTGGTTTTACTAGAAAAAGGCACAACTGTTATAACTGTGGACTGGTGCACTGCCATGCTTGTAGTTCAAAAAAAGCATTGAGAGCTGCATTAGCTCCAACTCCAGGCAAACCACATCGTGTATGTGATTCTTGTTATACAAAGCTTAAAGCTTCTGAGGCTGGTAGCACCTCTCATGTCAGTAGGAAGAGTGTTGTGCCTCGACGTTCAGTAGATAGCAGGGAGAGGGCTGTCAGGGGAGAGGGAAGGTTCTCAAAGGTTCTTCTATCACCTTCCACAGAACCAATGAAGTACATCGAGGTCACATCAGTAAAGCATGGGATGAAATCTGAATCTCCTATAAGAGTTCCCCAAGTTTCTTCACTCTTACAACTCAGAGATATTTCTTTTAGTCCACTAAGTGCACTTCAATTTGCTCTGAAACCAGTTATTACCTCACCTCAGCCAGCAGTGATCTCAAGGCCTGCTTCACCATACTCAAGTAGGAAGCCAAGCCCCCCACGTGCTTCAACTCCTGTAGTTGCAAACAGTTATTTGGATCGTCTCCGTAAAACAAATGAAAGTTGTCTCCAGGAAAATATGAAGTTGCAAAACCAAGTAAGTAGTATTTTTTTTTCCATTTGTGATCCTAACATTATTAACTTCATTTTCTTCTTGATTGATAGGTTCTGGTGGCATAATCTATAAGACTTAGTCATAAAGATTTAATTCATAATTCATGTGCTGTGACATTTTAGGTTCGAAGTTTAAGACAAGAGCTTCAGAAATCACAGGAAAGAGCTGAAGAAGCTGCTTCATTGGCTAATGCAGAGTCACTGAAGTGCACAGCTGCAAATGAAATTATCAAGTCAATTGCAGCCCAGGTATTATGTTCGAAAACTCCATACCATCAGTTATATTATGATTATTGAAGAAGCAGCCAACAAAATAGACAAAACTTTAATAGCCACTCATTAGTAATTGTTGTCAAATGTTCTGCTATTTGATCAAATTTCAGAATGGATACTTCTCAGTAGTATTAACATGAGCAATGTTTTGCTTTTTAGATTTTGTAAGTGAAATCCTTACTATATATTGCTTTGGTAACATGTTAGTGTACATACCTATTGTATTATATCATAACACAACATCTTATATTGGTTAATACTTGTACCTTATTTGGAAACCTCTCTCTATTTCTATCTCTCTTCCTAGAAGATTATGGATTTTTTTTTAATGTAATTTCTAGACTGTCAAGCATTTCACCATGCTTCCTGCTTCTGTGGCTTACCTTTCTAGGACGATCCAAATATGAAGATAACAGTTATCTCTATCTACTTGCATTGTATTTCAGATGATTTTAGGGATTCTCCCTCTCACGAAGATATGGATTCGAGGTAGCATAGGGATGCAGTGTAATGTAGATACAATTGCACTTACCTGGTTGGACCAGTAGGACCGACTGTGGAAGCCAAGGGCCAAGAAGAACCGGTCCAGCCCAGGTTTTTGGTCCAACAATGGCTGGTAGTAGTTAGTTTTACATTATGTCTTTTATTTGTCTTTGAGTAGGATACGTAGGAGGTAGAGAAGTAGGTTTATGTTTAGAGTCTAAGTAGGAGTTTATTTCAGTATTAGAGTGTAAGTAGGACTGTAGGAGTAGTCTTTTATTTTCTCTTAATATACTTACAGAACTCAATGTTTAATTTTTAGAGTGAATTTAATTTTTAGATTAGTGAATTTGTGCGTGGTGTGTGACCTCTTCCCTTTTTTGTACGATTTCCCTTTCTCTCTAAGGCTACTCCATCACAGTGCTTCATAGAATTTGTTCATTCTTATGGTAATGTTGAAATGGTTTGGACTTTGTTTGTTCATTCTTATGGTAATGCTGAAATGGTTTGGACTTTGTTAATAACTTGAAGTAAATAGATAAGAATCAACATGGTTTTTTGCTTTTACTCTCATGGCTTATTTATGTTGGCTTCAAGCTTTGATCCAATTCAGCTTCCTATTTTTCTCTACAGAGGAAATGTAACATATTATAATTAGACTTTCAAGGTGCAGGCTTTGAAACTGGATGGAAGCCAAACTTATAATGTCGATTGGGAGGAGCTTTTACATCATTAAAGGATCTCTATTCAATACGTCACTTTGTTTTCATCATTCCCATTGATTTTCTTCATTTATCTTGTGGTAGCTTTCAAATGAAGAGCACTGAGGTGCCCTGAAATGCACTTTTAATAGGAAGGAACCAACCCCAGAGAGGCAAAACGGATCTTTAAGCTTTAAGCCTAGCAAACAATTTATGGACTCAACTCTCTAAAATTAGAAAAAAGATAAAATGGTTCGTCATTAGCAGGGCATGATACCTTTAAGAATTGACATTAAACTTTGAGGTATTTGTCCTTGAAAGAGGTAAAGAGGTACTAGCATATGCGTTTTAGGTCTTTTGAGGTCTATTGTTGGGAAAAGAATCTGTATTTATTTTCCACCAAAATTAATTAAAGGGAAAAAATGAAATTTCAAGGAGTAAATTGTCTAAATTTGGTTGAATTTAGTCAGTTTGCATGGAATTTCCATAATTCAGGATTTGGAATATCATATACAGCAAAAAGTTCCTTTTATGTTGCCATCACACTTTGTTCTTTCATGTACATCTTGTGGTAGCTTTTTATGAAGAATGACCACCAGTTTGGTGGTCCTTGAGCTGACAACCCAAGTTTCAAAACACTACCTTTTCATGTTCTATCTTCCAGAAATTACTCTGTATAAATTTTGACAAGCTATGTATAAGATGCAATTGACAGACTGTCGGTATAAAACATATTACATATCTCATGTGAAATTGATTCCAGTTACATATTGACTTATTTTATCATATTTTTGTGCTTTTATGTGTCATTCAGATGAAGGAAATGACAGATACGTTACCTGCAGAAATTTATGATAGTGAAACCTTCAAAACCATGTATAGCCATGTTGAAGTTTTGCTAAAAACAAATGGAAGCCAAGAAGATGCTTCCTTGCAAGAAGAGCATTTAGAGTCTGACCAACAAGATATTCCTGATAAACCTGTCTTAGATGATGAATCCTCAACCAATGCACAAGATGAAAGAGTGGATGATACTGTTGGTGCTCCAGAAGCTGATGATGTATCACAGAATGCTGAAGGAAATGTTGAAAACAGTAATAGACTGTCCATTTCTGATAATGGAGAGACTGTTCCTCAACAAAGTACAGAAAATGGATCAAGACCACCCATAACATCAATGGTGAAGAATGTGATAGAAACAGAAGTGACTGAACTATTTGAACCTGGTGTATATGTAACGGTCATTCAACTCCGAAATGGGACCAAAGTGTTTAAGCGAGTTAGATTCAGGTATTTATCTACAAACTTGATTCATTTTGAAGTAGAATTGATATACTGACAGCATGTAACAGAATTTCCTGTGAAGTTCTCAGTATTTATTTTCCCGTATCTCATTGTTTTAGGTGAACATGTATTTCATGAAATTTTGTAGTTTCCAACCTTTTTAGATTTAGATGATAGTTACTATATTAGAGAAAAAAAAATTAACAATGTCTCAACTTAACGTTCCCATGTTACTTTGGTGCATTGCTGTTTGACCCTGTTTTTTGTATAAATTGCTTTAATATTCCCCCTTCCCTAAATTATGATTGATGATTTAAGAAGAGTGTTTTAAGACTTGGCAAAGAACTAAGGAATGAGATATCATGCTGCTAGAAATGAAGCTAGAAAAATTGTGGAGAAAGCAAGGGTTAAGAAATATGATGACCTTTACAATAACCTGAACACTAAGGTTGGGGAAAAGGCTATGTATAAGATAGTTAAATTGAGGTATATGAAGAGCAGAGATTTTGAGCATGTTAGGTGTATTAAAGATGAGGATGGTAGAGTGCTTAAAGGACGAAGATATTCTGCAAGCCATTAAATGGAGACAACTAAGTTGGAATTAGCCTGGAAGGTTCATTCTCCACCAAGACACCACACACCATAGATATATACAAAAGATTGGATCGGCTAAGGTTAAAGATGCCTTAAGAAAGACGAAGTCAGGTAAGACTCCAAGTCCAGACGAAGTCCCAATAAAAGTTCAGAAGATCTTAGGATTTCGTGGGGGGTGCATAGTTAACCAACCTTTAAACAATATTTTGAGTACAAGGAAAATACCCGGCGAGTGGAGGAGAATCATTGTATTCTCCATATACAAAAATAAAGTGGATATTGAAGACTGCAATAATTATAGTGGCATAAAACTTATAAGCCATACTATGAAGTTGTGGGAGAAAGTTGTCGAAGGTCACTTGAGAAGAGAATCTAATATCATAGATAACCAATTTGGTTTATGCCAAGGAAGTCTATTACAGAAGCTATTTACCTTCTCAGGAGACTCATGGGAACCTATAGAGCTGCCAAGAAGGACCTCCATATGGCCTTTATTGATCTTTAAAAGGCCTATAACAGAGTATCAAGAGAGTTAATATGGCATGTCCTAAAGAAGAGAAGGGGTCACATAAATATGTGGATATTATTATAGATATGCATGATAATGTGGTGACTTGCGTGAGAACCAAGGGAGGTCATGGTAGCGAGTTCCCAATCACCATGCCGCGCTTCATCAAGGGTCAATTTTAAGCCCTTATCTGTTTGTGCTTGTAATGGATGAGTTGACCAAAAACATTTATGGGGAGGTTGTTAACAGCCAAATTAGAGTAGAATGCTTGTGAATAATGAGATCACTCGAGCCTTTGTTTATAATAAGCAAAGCAAAAAAAATACAAGTATGCCTCCCTTCCACGGCCCATCAATAATTAGAGTCGGTGAAAGGGGGAAAATCCTAGAATGCCCTTGCGGTCTTAATTACATGATGCAATACTTCCCCTCAAGTTGGCATATAGATATCACATGACGAAGAATGAAACATCTTTCCTGCTAACCCCTTAGTGAACACATCAGCTAGACTAGACTTCACGAAAGGAACACAAATCAAACCAGCATCCAACTTTTCCTTGATGAAGTGTTTATCAATCTCCACATGCTTGGTACGGTCATGTTGTACTGGGTTATGAGTAATATTAATTGCAGCCTTTTTATCACAGTAGAGCATCATAGGAAGATGAACAGGTACACCAAGATCATCTAATAAAGTGCATAACCGCAACAACTCACAAATCCCTTGTGCCATGGCACCAAATTCTACTTCAGCACTGGACCTAGCCACCACATTCTGCTTCTTGCTGTGCCAAATGACAAGATTCCCACCTATGAAGGTGAAATACTTTGGGATGGACTTTCTATCAGGTGATCCAACTCAATCAGAATCTGTATAGGCTTTAATTCTGAGATGATTGAGGAGATAAAAGGATCCCTTTTCTTGGAGCAAACTTCAAGTATCTCAAGACACGTAAAACTGCCTCCATATGGGAGGAATAATGATCATACATAAAACGACTCACCAAACTGACAGCCACAACAATATTAGACTGAGAATAAGAGAGAGATCAATTTTCCTACCAACCATTGGTAAAGTCCTTTGTGAACATGTTCACCCTCCTTTTCTTTGAGTCGGGTACTAGCTTCCATAGGAGTATTAGAAGGATGACAACCCAATAAACCAGTCTCTAATAGTAGATCAAGGATGTACTTCCTCTTGGATAGAAAGATGCCTTTTGAAGATCAAGCAACCTCAATCCCAAGAAAGTACCTTAGTTTTCCAAGATCCTTTACTTCAAACTCTCAACCAAGAAAGTTCTTGAGGCGACCAATCTTAGCATTGTCATTCCTTGTCACCACGATGACATCCACATAAATGATGATAATAGTAATTTAATTACCAAACCTCTTTATTAACAATATGTGGTAGCATTACTCTGCTTATCACCCACAGATGTCATAGCCTTGTGAAATCTCCCAAACCACGCTCTAGGTGACTACTTCAGGCCATAGAAAGCACGCTTCAACCTACAGACCTTCCCTGAATTCTCTTACTAGAGAAATCTGATGGAATATCCATATACACTTCCTCATCAAGCCCTCCATGGAGGAAAGCATTCCTTTGGTATTTCAAATAAATATATTATCACATATATAGGACCTTTTTTTTTTCAATGTATAGTTAACCTACCCAAAGAGAATTTCATCACAAGGAAGAATCTATTTTACAGTGTGTCAGCCCTATAAAACATCAGATATATAGGACCTTCGTTTTTATCTACCATTCTACTGAGGTTTCATGCAGTTGCTCTACAATTAATAATGGCACCCCAAAGAGAAAAATCCTGGCTCAGTAAATGTTCTGTGAACGATTGTTCATTCATGCATAACTTCTCTCTAAATCTTGCTTTGTGTTCATGCAGCTTGTAGTTATTAAAAATTTATCTGTACGATGCAAATTGTGTCTTTTACATGTTTTCATTATTTCTGAAATAAACAATCATGTAATAAAATTTGACGCAACATTTTTGTAATTTCTTTTGATTTACTACCTATAACAACAAACTTAGGCTTTTCCTAACTAGATTGGGTCAGCTACATTGATCCAAGATATAAAAAAAAAAAAAAAAAAAAAAAAAAAAAAAAACCCCACCTACAAGAACTTGTCACCTACAAATCAATTGCAAATATGGATCTTTGCCCTCCAAACAACTCAGTTTGAGGTCAAACTAGAGTGAAGACCTAGACTCTGCATGTCTTTTCTTACAACATTAATGTAGGAATAGGTTTGACAAGCTAAACTAGACCCAAATAACAGGATCTTGTAAACCAAAGAACAACCAAAATTCCACCAAGTAAACCAACAGCAGTATACTAACAAATCTAGACAGCAGATTCTAGAACCTTGCAGTTGATCCCAAAAGCTTCAGGAAACTTCAACAATAGAATATTAAATAGCATATGATAATCTCAAATTACTATTAGAAGATTCGGTCCATTTAGGAACAAGGGCAGCAACCAACTTCATCACAGATTAGGTAAAACCAGAATCGACTCAACAAAACAGAAACACAGTGAACTCAGAACTCAGAATTGCAGAAATCAGTTATCATTAGTTGTAGGACTAAATAGTAGCAGAACTGGGATGTTAAATAGAAAACAGATTTCAGCAAGGCAAAACAGAAACAGAATTCAGATCTGGACAGACTTAGCATTCGGCCAGAATTGAGAGAAACTTCATAACTCAAAATCCCCTGGTCTGATTGGTCCCAAATTAAGATCGAGCCTCCCTCTTAATAAACCCAACAATCGATCAAAAGGGGAGGGCCATCGGCTGGTTGGATCTTCCAGAGCAGAGTAGGGGCAGTAGGAAGAAATCTGGAGATTTCCAGAACCAGAATTCAATCACAGTTTCAGATCTCTTACCTGATTTGAAGAACCTTGCAATTAACTTTGAAAAGAAAGAAATAATAATTGAAGAGACCTCTTGGACTTCACGCCGCAAAGAGTCAATTGGATCGAACACCAATTCCTTCAGCCTTGATCAAACACAAGACAACTCTTCATGAAGAAGACAATAGCAACAACCATTAATTTTTTTATCAAAATCATTCTAGGCTTTTAGGAGCCTCCTCTTCTTTATTTATAATGTTAATGGGGGGAGGGAATTACAAAATAGAAGGTTCCTCAAAAAGGAAACCAAATATTCTCCTAATACAATAGTTACTAAAAACTGAAATTAGAAACTAAAAACTGAAATTAGAAACTAGTTGAAAAAGGAAACTAACTACTAATGACTTGATTCAATTAATAACTTGACTCCTAAGGAAACTAATATAAATCAAATCAAGCCCAACTAAAAAGGAAACTAATGAAAATGGAAACTAACTAGTAATCCCGTACTCAATCTTAGAGCCCCCCTTTTAGACCCATAAAAGTGGTCTATTACACTCAAAACACATGGGATCAAAGGCCCAACATGTATGGAACCCAACCCTAAGCTTATTCCTAATAAAACAAGCCTATTTTGGTAATTAATCTGCATCATGTAATGCATTCATGTAGGCAGCTTTTGTTAGAAAATAATGTGAATGTAATTTTGTGGTGACCCTACAAATCCAAAAACACTGGCACACTGTAAATAGCTTGAAGCCTGTTTTGACTAGGCAGCTTTTGTTAAAAAATAATGTGAATGTAGTTCTTGTGACCCGTACAAATCCAAATAACACTTGCACCCTGTAAAATAGCTTGAAAAATGTTTCACATGACAAGCCAATTCTTAAAGAAGCAAATCCGGGGTTTCTCTCTGGCCAGTTAGGGATGTTTCACGACTATGATTTAGAGGCTGTTCACTGCTTTGAGGACCATTTCTGTACTAATTCTTGTTCTGGTATGATTAGATACAGAAACAGAAAGTGACTATTTAAATAATTGCATTGAAATAGTTTGTCATGTGCACCAAGAATCGCTCCGTCTTCTTAACTTAAATTGCTGCTTCGTATTAATTACAGGAAAATTCTAGGTGACAGAACCCTGAAGTTGCTTTCAGGATCATGTTACCTACCACATCCTGACAAGGAAGAAACTGGTGGGGAGGATGCTCACTTTATTTGTGTGGATGAGCAAGCCATAGGTGTAGCAGATGGTGTTGGTGGCTGGGCAGATCTTGGTGTTGATGCAGGACAATTTGCCAGGGAACTCATGTTTCATTCAGTTAATGCAATCCAAGAAGAGCCTAAAGGCTCCATTGACTCTGCAAGGGTTTTGGAGAAAGCTCACTTGAGCACAAAAGCCAAAGGGTCATCAACTGCATGCATCATAGCCCTCACAGATCAGGTTTGCTATTTCTGATTTTCACAGATGACTTAGTTATATAATTTAAGAGAGATTTGGCCATTCTTTTTTTTTTTTTTNTTCTCTCTAAATCTTGCTTTGTGTTCATGCAGCTTGTAGTTATTAAAAATTTATCTGTACGATGCAAATTGTGTCTTTTACATGTTTTCATTATTTCTGAAATAAACAATCATGTAATAAAATTTGACGCAACATTTTTGTAATTTCTTTTGATTTACTACCTATAACAACAAACTTAGGCTTTTCCTAACTAGATTGGGTCAGCTACATTGATCCAAGATATAAAAAAAAAAAAAAAAAAAAAAAAAAAAAAAAAAAAAACCCCACCTACAAGAACTTGTCACCTACAAATCAATTGCAAATATGGATCTTTGCCCTCCAAACAACTCAGTTTGAGGTCAAACTAGAGTGAAGACCTAGACTCTGCATGTCTTTTCTTACAACATTAATGTAGGAATAGGTTTGACAAGCTAAACTAGACCCAAATAACAGGATCTTGTAAACCAAAGAACAACCAAAATTCCACCAAGTAAACCAACAGCAGTATACTAACAAATCTAGACAGCAGATTCTAGAACCTTGCAGTTGATCCCAAAAGCTTCAGGAAACTTCAACAATAGAATATTAAATAGCATATGATAATCTCAAATTACTATTAGAAGATTCGGTCCATTTAGGAACAAGGGCAGCAACCAACTTCATCACAGATTAGGTAAAACCAGAATCGACTCAACAAAACAGAAACACAGTGAACTCAGAACTCAGAATTGCAGAAATCAGTTATCATTAGTTGTAGGACTAAATAGTAGCAGAACTGGGATGTTAAATAGAAAACAGATTTCAGCAAGGCAAAACAGAAACAGAATTCAGATCTGGACAGACTTAGCATTCGGCCAGAATTGAGAGAAACTTCATAACTCAAAATCCCCTGGTCTGATTGGTCCCAAATTAAGATCGAGCCTCCCTCTTAATAAACCCAACAATCGATCAAAAGGGGAGGGCCATCGGCTGGTTGGATCTTCCAGAGCAGAGTAGGGGCAGTAGGAAGAAATCTGGAGATTTCCAGAACCAGAATTCAATCACAGTTTCAGATCTCTTACCTGATTTGAAGAACCTTGCAATTAACTTTGAAAAGAAAGAAATAATAATTGAAGAGACCTCTTGGACTTCACGCCGCAAAGAGTCAATTGGATCGAACACCAATTCCTTCAGCCTTGATCAAACACAAGACAACTCTTCATGAAGAAGACAATAGCAACAGCCATTATTTTTTTATCAAAATCATTCTAGGCTTTTAGGAGCCTCCTCTTCTTTATTTATAATGTTAATGGGGGAGAGAATTACAAAATAGAAGGTTCCTCAAAAAAGAAACCAAATATTCTCTTAATACAATAGTTACTAAAAACTGAAATTAAAAATTGAAATTAGAAACTAGTTGAAAAATGAAACTAACTACTAATGACTTGATTCAATTAATAACTTGACTCCTAAGGAAACTAATATAAATCAAATCAAGCCCAACTAAAAAGGAAACTAACTAGTATTCCCGTACTCAATCTTAGAGCCCCCCTTTTAGACCCATAAAAGTGGTCTATTACACTCAAAACACATGGGATCAAAGGCCTAACATGTATGGAACCCAACCTTAGGCTTATTCCTAATAAAACAAGCCTATTTTGGTAATTAATCTGCATCAAACATCCTCTATGGTCATTTTAGGCCTACCTCTACCTCTTTTTTATCCTTCCATCTAGATCTGGTCACTCCTCACTGGGGCATCCTTAGGTCTCCACTGGACATGTCCATACTACCTTAAATGACATTCTCGGAGCTTGCCTTGAACTGGGGCTACTCCCAAATCATCTCTATCCTGGTCATTCCTTATCCTATCTCTTCTAGTTTTTTCACACATCCATCTCAACATCCTCATCTCTGCTACACTCAGCTTATCAATGTTACGATGTTTGACTGCCCAACATTCCGCCCCATATATCATAGTTGGTCTTACCACAGTCCTGTAGAATTTTCCTTTAAGCTTTAAAGGAATACATCGATCACACAAAACCCCAGATGCCCCTCTCCACTTCATCCATCCTTCTTTAACTCTTGGAAACATCATCTTCTATATCACCTTCCTTGTTTATGATGCCCAGATATCTATAACAATCACTTTGTGGAATCTCTCTCCTCAAGTTTCACCACTTCGTTATCTTTCCTTTTATGGCTAAAATTATACACCATGCACAGATTTTGATATCCTTAAATCAGGTAGTTTTTACCATTCACCTCGGCCTAATTCTCAAATGGAAATCTGTATTAGAAAATGGAATAGTAAAAATACTAGTGTCATAAAAAGGAAAGCTCAATAGTGAGATCAAGACAAAAAGAATAAAAAGCAACTGTAATTGCCATATTATGGGATATAAAAATCATGTCAATCGATCTCTAAAAGAAAATGGCTCCACATTAAGGGTTATCGTCTTGAATTTGAGAGTAGGTTTTGACAATCAAACCAAGGAAAATTAAAGTTAACTATGAGAAAGTGTAAGAATGTAAGTTTAGAGTTTTTAGACCAAATGAACTTATAAGAAATGACACCGAAGATCCCCAAGAAACACTTATAGCATAGTTGTCAAGGCATTGCGTTGGTTCCCCCC
>NW_024869220.1:0-17535 GCF_013358625.1 Macadamia integrifolia | reverse complement strand
CCCCCCCCCCCCCGGCCCTGGGTTGCCTAGACGCCTCGGCGCCTATGCTTTCTAGCTCTTTCTAGTGAATGGAATAGAAGTTCTTTCTAGTTACTCAATTCTTCAATCAAGATAAGATCCCCCCCCCCCCCAACCCGATCACCCTAACCATTTAAAGCTCATGTAAAGAAAGATTTCTTAAAATCCTACAAAATAATTGGATGTTATTTTGTATTCAGATCCCATGATAAAAATCCTCCTTTGTTAAGTGAAGGTAAGGTAAGAATCAAAACTGCAGGGAATGGATCCCAACTGTAGTCTTCCGATTTAAAGAAAACAATATGATTGCAATAACCTTGCAATCCACAGTAAGGAACACAAAATTAAAGAATCATTATCCAGTGCTGGTTCAACCTATGCGGGGTCCTAGGAGGGTGAGTTTGGAGTGGGTCCTAGACTTTGGCAGCTCAAACCCCACATTGAACCTTTTACCATTGCTATTAGCAGCACAAAATTGCTTATATCAATTTCAGGATATATCAAGTGGACAGTAGGCTTAGGCATCTGGAGGAACCCCTCATTGGATTAGACTTCATGGAATCAGAAGTTCCTAAGAAGGCAACAAAATAGGGGGATATTGTCCATGTGTGTTATGTAAGTCATTGAACCTTCACAATCAAAAATGGGCTCTGGATGATTATCCTGATAGTCCAATATGATGAATGTAAATTTCCTTTTGACTTCTTTTTACACTACATCAAATTTTATAGCTTATTTTAATTGATTGGCTAACATTGAAGTATTTAAATGATAGATGCCAAGTTGATTCTCCATCATTAGCTGGCTTTCGAGTGTTGTTGTCACACGTGTTATGTTACTTTCTATGCTTTTGCAGCAAAAGGAGGTTTGTTGAGCATCAGGCTGAAGATTGGTGGAAGGAAAACAAAGATAGGGTACTTAAGAAGTACAGCCCAGGGAAGGGCCATACCCAAACAGGATCATCAGGCAATGTAGCAACGGCTGCTGAGGAAGATGAGGCAACACCATCTTCTCACACATAGATGGTTGATACAAAAGACCAAAAGTTAAATAAGTAGAAAAGCCGATTTGTGAATTGATGGATACATTTGTTGTAATCATTCTCCTAGTTCAGATTAAGGAAGTAATTTCTTTTTGGAAGGATGACAGAAAATTCACCCTTTCTTTGTTTACAGTGAGAAGATGGTGACACAACAGATATCGCAAGGTAGATAAGCTTGCCTGTAATTCTTTTATTCCTTTTACCATTAAGTTTGTATTATTCTTGCCTCGTCAACACTAGTGTACAGTATTGTAAATCTGTTCATGTCACATACAGACCCCTATAGTGGTGAAGTGAGTTGATTTTCCTTGCATGGTACTGATTTTTTTCGTTTTTCTATTTTTCTTAGAGAGAGAGAGAGAGAGACATTGCTAGCACAATACTATAAAATCAGATGTTACCAGTAGGAGAATTGCCAACATATTTTCATATAATCTGTCATGAATGAACCCACCCAAGGATGGTAATGGATGGTTATATCGGGTACCAATCCGGCCCGTCGCACTCCACGAGTACCTGCTTTTTAGGGGTAAATGCATAAGCTGAATTCTACAATGCTTGGCAAACCAAAATTCAATTTTAGGGCTTGGTTCAGATAAACAATTAAACTCTCGGCATGGAACATCAATTAACAATGCAGAAATACTATTACGTGCACACAAGGGGAGATGAGATAAAATAGGGAGAAAAAGAAAAATAAAATATAAAAGAGAAAATTAAGAGGGATGTAGAAGAAATAAGAGATAAAATAGGTGATTTGGCCTTACAGACAAAGCCAACGCGTCCGGCTTAGGGTGAGGAAACCTACCCCATCTCATCAGAGATAATTTTGGGATTTTCAACTCTATCTTCATTCCTTTATTTTTGCTGATATATAGGGTTAAAAAAAGCCATTACACCACATTCCACCATTCTCACATCTTTACACATAATAGATAACTACCACCCACTATTCTATTACACAATAACTTATCAATAACTAAATAATTAAATATTCCTAAATATTCTACTAATCTCCGTTCATAGCTTCAATGTAATAATATGACGGTAACAAATAGTCCAGTCAATTTGTATAAATAGAGTTAATTTACAATATTAGAATGTCTACTAGTCAGTTTCCTTCATCAACAGCTTCACATAAAAGAAAAAGGTGCCTTCCAACTATAGACCTGACGGAAGCATCACCAAGTGCTTCAAGACAAGCCTTTCAAGCGAAAACAGCACTTTCAGAATGCTTCTGTTTAATATTACGTTCTTAAGCTCATTGCCAGGAGTAAAAATTCCAGGCGGTGCACTATTAATGGTGATAAGGACAGTAATTAAGAAAAAAAAACATTATTTTGCCTTCAGAAAATGACTATTCAAGGTATAAAAGATGAAGCTCAAGCTGCTTGACACTAATTACATTATTACCATTTATGTGGAGAAAAGGTGGGACAACCCCTTTATCAAAGAATAAGGGCACACAAATCCCTCCATATAAGTAGAACAAAAGAAAGCAAAGGAAGACGAGAGTGAAAATATGTTTTCAGAGAACAAGTCATCATCACAAAATAATTTTAAGGACTGGTTTCCTGCACCCACGGTGAATGGGAACACACTAGGAGGGTCAGGAGCACGAGCGCTGTAAGGGGGGGCATTTTCAAGTGGCTCACATACCCCATGGATCATCGGATGATTAGGTCCAGAAAAACTTTGTCCTAACTTTAATATGGAAAAGTATTTTTTGTGGGGAGTGTGGTTCTTGCGTGTGCGTGAAGGTTAATGGAAGCATCCACAAAGCTATCATTTTCAATTCCATGGGGATCGTTCGTATCCCCCCTCCCATGTCTAGGTGTAGGGGTCACCCTTCCACACAGAAACATTTTTCTCTTTAATATATAAACTACCATATCGAATCATCCGAAGTTTTACATTAACAAGATTAACCATGACATTGATGTTCTATTTTACTGAATAATCAATAGTTTTTTTCTTTTTTTAAGCAGAATATACAAACCCACCATTTCACACCCTTAATGAAGGGGGGCTACTTCCCCTCCCACATCTTACTTTTAAGCTCTCTTCCTTCATCACATTTTGTTAGATTTCCATAATGACACTAAGAAATGATGCATTCCTTAGTAACTTTTAGTTCTCTTTTAACTATTTTTGGTAATAAAGAGAATAAAAGAAAAAAAAGTATAATTTTTTGTACTTTTTTCTTAGTTTAAGAAATTCTCATTATGCTTGGCATGTCCTGAAATATGAAATAAGAGAAGATTATTTTTAAAATTTCAAAATTCACCTTGAAAATGGTGAAATTCTCTTTTGCTGCAAAAAAAAAAAATATATATATATATATATATTATTAAAAACACAAAAAATTCAAAAACTTTTCTTTTCTTTATTTCTAATGGTAGACAATCATACATACTTTTCTTATTTTTTTACCATTTTATTTCTTTTTTTTTTTTTTTTTATTTCATTTTTTTCTTCTATACAAAACATAGCCTTAATGGCTAAAAGAAAACCACCTTTGGCAATAGAAATGCAAAACAATTGTTTGCTCATAAATCCTGCATGGAGGCATCTCATAAAAATGAGATAGTTTATGTGCTATAAGCTTTTCTCTGGCCATTATCTCTAGTTTCTATTTTCTTCAAGTTTTTTGGTGGTTTCTGCGAGAAGTACAAACGATAAAGTTAAGAAATGACATTTGATGTGATTTTTTTTTAAATGCAAAAGAAATGACATTTGATGTGATTTTTTTTTTAAATGCAAAATAAAAACTTCAATTAAGATAACCAAAAAGTGTTCACACCTGGGCTGTATTTGATGGTCAAGAAAAGAAAATTGTACTGATTTTGTACGGTTTTCTTGCAGGTTTTTTCTTTATATTTGGTTGTCACCGGCGGATAAAAAATTCACTATCAAAATTTAAAAAATCGTCATCAGCGGAGTGAAGTTCTCTCACGGCGCCAGAAAAAAAATACTACCGATTAAACAAGATAACTTCAATTCGCCAAGAAAATTTGAGAGAGAGAATGTGTCTATGCAGGGGAGATAGTTGCAGTGTTTCCAATTAGGATTCAATTACTTAAGATGGGTCTTGATCAGAGGTCTCTTGATTTGAAGGGTAGGGATGATAATATTGGAGAAACAAAACATTGCATACATGACTTGTTGTGTAGTGGAAGAGAGAGAGAGAGGGAGAGTAGGAACATTTGAGGGGGCTTCTTGGTTGCAGAGATCGTTGGGATCGAATAAGGGCTAGATCTGAAGGTTTCGCTGCTCATTGAGAGCACACCAGAGAGATGGAATTAAAAAAAAAAAAAAAAAAAAACAAAATAGAAGATAATGACAAATTTTTCACTCTCGTGGTGGCATTTTATTTACCAAGGTTTTAAAAAAAATAATAAAAAATAAAAAACCAAGGAAAAGAGAGAAGTGTCGTGTGAGGTGTGTCAGTGTGTGTGTGAGAAGTAAAATGGTGTTTGTTGGGTCAGAGAAACAATGAAAATGATTGGTTGAATTTATTATTATTATATAATTTTATATCATTTAAATATAAAAATTTCTTTTCTTTTCTTCTCTTCTCTTTCCTTTTCTATTGAAAACAAGCAAGTAGAATTTTTTTTTTTCTTTTCTATTCTTTTCTTCTCTTTTCTTTTCAAGTTTCTTTTTTCTGTTCTTTTCTTTTCTTTTCTTGGCTACCAAACACAGCCGAGATTCAACATCTGAATTTGCAAAACTATCTTCCCCAACCAAATCATTTGCCAGCATTGCTAAGGCACTATTACAGATCTGTTACACTTTATCATATTTACAGACTCAAAATATGATGAGAGTTTTTGAGCAATCAGATAGCAAGATAAGCATATCCCAAGGCCATCTTTCTTGCCTGTCTTGTGCCGACCAGTCCACCACTTGCTTGCAATCAGTCCATAACTCTATTTCCTTCCATCCCTGCTTCAGAGTCGCCTAATTTCCTTGTAAAAGAGCCCTAACTTCAGCATTTTGAGCACTCTGCAAAACCATAATCAACCTAAGCTAAAAAAAAGATAAAAGAGTTTAACAAGAAAACTGATGCCCAACCAGCTCCCCCAGTTTGTTTTTCATAACTGCCCTCACAAATTATCACTAATCGATCGACAGGTGATATCTCATTGTAAGGATCAAAAGAAGCTGTCCCAACTTTAAGAGATCTTCACTGAACTTCTCATCAGGAAACACAATTTGATTAATATCACCAATTAACACAAAGGGTAAAGAGATAGTAGATAAGAAACCAGAGAGATCATGCCACAGAGGTTTAGGTAACAACTTCCAAGCGACATATATTTAGTCTCAAACAGAAACAACAAATCAGGTCAATGCTTAGAAAAATGATGACTAAGCACCACCTGAGCTAAATCCACATCTCAAAAGTAAGAAAGTATATTCCAAGGCTATATGGGTAAGTCCACAGAGAATTAACAGAGAAATCCTTCAATTTAGAACACCTTCTACATCGCATCCAGTCAACCACTCTCTCAGTGCCCCCATCCACAGAGATGGCAAAAGACAATAAGCCATTCCACCACCAAACAAGAAAAACAAGGATTTTAACACAATCCCATCTACCACCATTGGAGATGCACCAATACCAAGATTGGCAAAGGGAGAGCTAGAACCAGAAAACCATCTCCCAACAAATCACAGTCCTTCAGTTCAACAACTACCCAAAATCAATCAACCAAGAACCGTTCAAGAGAAAACCAAATTGCAAAAGTGACAAAGTCCAGCACCTATGCCATCAAAAAGTAACAGAAAGCAGGGGCATGGACAGGTGTTGCTCGGAGAAGGGAAGGTGGAAGTAGGGGGTAAAAATATAAAAAGATATGACAAAGGAGGGTTCGATACTATTTTGGGTATTTTTGTGGGTAGTTTAGTAAAAGAGAACTCAAAAGTGGGTAAATCTTGTAACTTTTCCAACCAGAAAACCATTTGGAAGTGATATCATGCAGTGATGTCATATATCAGGATATGTAGAACAAAACTATGAAAAGAATAAATAAATAAATAAACTTTTACCTATTGGTCCCACATTGGAAAACTACGGTTTTGTTTGAGAAAGTACTATAAATAGATATGACCAAAAGTTCTTGTTTGTTTGAAACTAGGAATGTCTAGTGTAGTCGTGGACACTGTTAGTAAAAACTGTTTTAAATACATTTTCGTTTTTTAGTGTATAAAACACATTTTTCGTATGCTTCTTAAAGATACTTAAAAAAACAGTAAACGGCAAGTATTCTCGTTCCAATCACGTTTAAAACGTGTTTAAACACGTTCCCTCTTTTTCAGCATTTTTTAAGACTTAATTTGTTGAACATAATGTCTACTTAATTAACCATATCTCTCTCTCCCTAACTCTGATATACCTGGTTCTTTCGCCGACTTGAAGCTAATTAAATTACCTATATTTCTCATAATATCATCTTCAACTCAATATCATTGTATAGATCCCAAAATTGAGATACAAACTAATACATTTGCTAAAAAATGTTTCTAAAGTGATGACTCCTAACTCAAACTGAACATACATTACTCCAAGAGCAAATTGACTATGTTGACAACAGTGAACAACATCATAGTCAAGCCACATTGCTCAATAAAACTTGGACATATGTGGTGTATGAATTTAGAATTGGTAGTCGATGATATTCAATTATATGTCATAAAACTTATAATGAGACATGAGATATATATGCAATAGTGTTGGATACCGTAGTTATTTTGAACATAGATGCAAGTATTAATGTAATAATTCCTTAATTTATATCAGTATAGTACCATTTTTTTGGTTTCGTTTGTTTAAAATCTACATGTTTAAAACCCGTACCTTTCGTTTTGTATTTTTTACCGTTCTCTATTTTTTTTTTACCTTTTATTTAACCATATTTTTGGAAAAAAATTACTGTTTAAAACCCATACCATCCGTTTCTTTTTTTTTTTCTTTTTTGCCGTTACCGTTTTTGCTAACAGTGGTTACGGATGTTGTAGCTAACTAGTTTATCTCAGTATGCTTTTGCTATAAGAAGTTTAGGTGTCTGTTGATAACTTTTTGGTTTACAGAATTGCAGTGAAAATATATTGCTATGGTTGTGATCCGATCTTCTTGCTTGGTGATGATTTCTATTGTTGTTCTACCAAAAAAAAGAGATGATTTCTATTGTTGTTGAGCACCTTAAGAGTATCTTAACAGATCAGCTAAGGAATGACCCAATTCTGGCTACAATTTTAATCTAGGTACTTGTATATAAAATTCATATTATACGATCATCGAATAGAACTATCTTGTATTGTTTGTCCATAATTTCACGTTGTCTATGGCATGCAAGGAATACAACAACTATTATTATTAGCTTATCCCAATTAAATGGGTCTGTTACATGAATTCGAAATGAAAAAATAAAAATAAAAAGATGCAACACAAGAGAACTAAAATGAAGAGAAAAAATGAGGTAAGAGAAGAAAATAAAGCACTAATCAAACAAACCCATAAATGCTTTGCGTTCTCTATGGCATACAAGGAAATGTCGGTGAAACAAGCCTATAAATGCTTATTTGATCCAATTTTATTTACATGGAATGTGAGATTTTTTTAAACCATTTTTGTGAAAAAAAAAAAAAATGACAACGAGGGCTTAACAATTCCTTTGAGAAGTTATCCCATGTGAAAGAATTATGTCAAACCTAAGAAGCAAATCCATCATCACAAGTCCCTTCTAATGTAGATACAAGCTAATGTGATGGTGCCTTCAATTTGTATTGGTGGTTGGGTGATGATATCGTGTTAATTTCTCTCAGCAATCACAAGGTATTACAACACAATATATGGTGCCATCAAAAAAGGTTTAGAAGGAGCAAAAACAGAAGGGAATCACCCAGAGCTTTGCCAAGTGGATTCTCATATTAAGGATGTCAAAAGACTCGAAACCAAATCCAAATCAAAGTGGTTTACCAAAATTGAACTAAAATATTTACATCAAAATCATAAAATCGTTCAATAAATAGTTCGATTATGAATTTAAAATTGAGATTTTTTTTTGGGTAAAAATTGAGACCATTTAGTTAATCTGTTTAAATCAAACCATTTAAACAATTATAAAACTGTTTTAAGTAAATTATTAAACTCTACCAAAAAAAGTAAATTATGAAACCAATTAACATATATATGATAAGTTTAAATCATTCAATTTTAAGTTTACATTCATTTAAAAAAAAAAAAAAAATAGGATCAATTACTCAAACATCTTGTAGGTCACATTCGTTGATAACTCAAAAAATTGAAAATTTTATTTGAACCACCCTTGCACTTGTCGGTTAATCAGCCACTGGTTTGGAGATGATGTCATGGATTGAAAACTCTTAAATACCAAAGGGTAGTAAATAGACTTTTCAACCCTTAACTACAAAACTTTTCTTTCTATCCATTTGATGTTTAGAGAAGTCACTTAACAGTTACGCTTCAGTGTCAATTTTGTAAACAAGCATCCTTCGTCTTTCCCAGCAACTGGTCCTGTAGGTGCAACGACTGCGTGAGAAACAACCAAAGCCAGAGAGCAAATGAACAACGCCATTACCATTACTCTCTGATAACCTTCTCCATCACTTCCACTACTGCTTGAAGTCTTGAACCATCAAAGACATAAGCTTTAAATGAAACAAAGATCAGAGAGAGAGAGATAGAGCAACGAAAGACACGAGTTGCAACCCACAAGTATGGCCTCCGAGAAAGCCTTGGTCCATCACAGAAGTAATAAGAACCTGCAACTATCAAACATTTTCCATCAATTTAATGTGTCGATAAATCAAAAATTGAAAATTTTACTAATTTAGAAGCAGAATTTGAGTTGGGATTCTTTAATTCTTACATCTCTGTTATCAATATGCTCTCTCTCTCTTTGTCATCTTCTAAATAAGGCTACGACAAAGCAGAATTGTTGCTTGACAGAAGGGAATGATGGGCTCTCGAGTCTTTCAGGCTATATTGATTATGAAAAGCCCCAACACTCCATGTCTCCATGGAGACACGACACAAAGCTTATCGATCAAAATGGAAGCTTCAATTTGCTACCTTTTCAAATCCACTGTAATTACACTCAAATGGATCTTCGATCAGGCATGGTTGGAAGGAAGATGGTTCGTACAGGGGAGGGCGGCGATTAGGACTCACCCCAAGAAGGAAAGGATTGAGAGGAGCATCTAACACAATAATACACCATGGTATATCATAATGTGGATCATAGATAGTGATGGCAACAAATTTAGAACCAATAAAAACAGAAATGATATTTACCACAAAGGAGCCAAGGATAAAGGTAAGGGATGAACACGGGAACACAGAGGTTTAGGTAACAACTTCCAAGCAAGGGACATATTTAGTCTCAAACAGAAACAACAAATCAGGTCTGTGCTTAGAAAAATGATGACAGCACATCTCAAAAGTACGAAAGTATATTCCAAGGCCATATGAGTAAGTCCACTGAGAATCAACAAAGAAATCCTTTAATTCAGAACACCTTCTACATCGCATCCAGTCAACCACTCTCAGTGCCTCATCTACAGAGATGGCAAAGACAATAAGCCATTCCACCACCAAACAAGAAAAGCAAGGATTTTCTTCACAATCCCATCTACCATCATTGGAGATGCACCAATACTAACTTTGGCAAGGGGAAAGCTAGCACCAGAAAACCATCTCCCAACAAATCACAGTCCTCCAGTTCAACAACTACCCAAAATCAATCAACAAAGAACCTTTCAAGAGAAAACCAAATTGCAAAAGTGACAAAGTCCAGCCCATTTCAGACTGGTTTAAAAAATACCCATCTTGGATTAGAATTGACACAGCACTGCCGACCAGCCGGCTGCAAACCAACAGCTTGACTCAAGGCCACCCCCGGTGGCCAAAAGAGGAGAACCATAGGAAAAGCCGAGGGGTTCCCAGCGAAAGTCTCTACGAACGAGACCAATCACTGCACATCACAGAATCCAAAATTTTGAGACTTCATCAAAATGATAGAAGATAACCACCAGGAAGGTGAAAATTATAGCCTCAGATAGAGAGGAAAAACAGGATAGCTTTGAAAAACAAGGCCACAACCAGTAAAAACTTTCAACAAGAACACCCACCACAACCACAAAAAGATTACCGAGTTGAAACTCCAACTACACTGGAGCATCAAGTCAACAGCTGCTCCTATGAGCATGAGGAAACACAATCAACAATGTCAGAAATGCCGCAACATGACCTAACATGCCGATGGACCCATCCATGGCCTATATATGTAACAAATAAGGGGGTTTAGGGAATCACTTTCTAAGGAAGGAAAACCAATTTCATTTCTGGATCTTTTCTCTCTTCTGCACCGTTCCCATATTTTTCTCCTCCCTCTTGCTCGCTTGAGTTCATATAAGCTACAGAAAAATGCAGGTGAGAGATCGGAGAGAATGGAGGTTGGAGGGGTGCTCCTCCTCCCCCTCTGCGAGGATTCCGGTGGGCGCAGGGGTCTGCAGAGGGGTAGGAGAAGGGTGGTGGGCTGGGTGAAGGATATGTTTCAGAAGAAAAAACGAGGATGGGGGCTTGCTGTCGTTTTCATAGAAGAAGGTATATGACAACGGAAAGATAAAGACTCAGAACATAGTGGAGTGGGTGGAGTGGGGTGGTAGAGAAGGACGGAAGGAAAGGGGGAAAAAATCGTCCGTGGAGACGACACCTGGCGGAGACTGGCGGAGAGGACTTCGGATGCTGACACGTGACACTTGTCGATCCAACGGCTGATGATGAAGAGAGAATTTGGGGTCTCAAAAGTATGGATTTCGGGTCAAAACCGTTCCATATCCTCTCCCTTTCAAACCCTCCTCTCTTCGTCTACGAGGGATTTGTAGCGAAACCCTCTCCGCCATCTCCCTCTTCTGTCTTCCTCCTCTCTCTCGAGTTTACATTCACTGTTGCAAGCCTCTCTTTTCTTCTTCTTCCTATCTACTATTACTTCCTTTCTATAACAATGGTTTTTGCTATTTTTCTTCAGAATTTCGTTTCTGCAATCTCAAGCAGCAGCAATGGTGCCCGTTCTTCCGGAGTAATTCTGGGCTTTGCTTGAAGTTGAAGAAGGCTTCTTCTAGTCCTTCCTTACATCCTTTCTAGAAGCAAAGAGATTCAAGTTATTCTCCTTAGCTCTTCATCTATCTCTATCTGCTCTTGTTTGCACTCTTCACCACAGAATGGTGTATCCCCTCTGTAAACAAATTAACCCATAATACCAATCAATCAGCCCACATCAGCAAACCAAAAGGGAAAATCCAATTTAAGTAACTACCCCTTCTAATTGAAGCATTGAGACAAGATGATTTCATTAGCACTGGTAGATGATGATTCCTTAAGAACCCAGCTTCCATATCTACAAGAGATGAAAGAAAATAAATACGGAACGATTCATGAAGATCGATAAGCATGTACGACAAACACTACAAAACACGTTTTAGGCATACCTGAATCCATGGCTGAAGAATAAGAACTCCTCAATGTCTTCTTGTATACTCCTCGTACAACACGATCAATGTTGGTTTGGTCTACCATATTTCCCTTTTGCTTTTGGTCGTTAGCCTCACTTAATTGGTTAGTGATAACTATATATAGGGGTGAGGGTAGGGACCAACCCTGCAATAAAATTAGGGTTTCCTCCCCATTAAGGAAATAATACCTTAGGTCCACACATAGTAATAAATATTTCATATTATTAAGGTGTGCTAATAGAATCCAATATCTCCATAGAGATCACTTACCAATAATATTGGATTCTTTCTGCTTACTCCATCTTTAGTCAATACCACTAAACCGATTTTGAAAAAAAAATCTTTAACTATGCTAGCCCACCTAATAGGAAATCTTATAATCTCCCACTTGGGCAGCATATGTCACAAGTTTTAAATTTTAAAATTTATTTAAAACGACTCTCCGATTTAGATAAACTGAATGTGGCCGCATACAAAACAGTGTCGAATGGAGTGCACCTTAAACTAAATGTCTTGGTCCGAATGAGAATTACAAACACCCAACCGTATTGATCATCACATCTAAAGCGATATGAAACCACACACGTCAAAGTGCTCATAACATCATCGACTTGGAATGAACAGTAGGAAAGTGTGGCACGAAAATAACATGCAATAGTGATCATCAGGACTGGGTCTGAAGGTCTCATTAACTACAAGCGTCTTCCAAACGCTCAAGCTTCAATCAAAGATGCTCATCAGGACTGGGTCCGGATGTCCCACAACACTAGCACTAGACCTCAATCAAACGAGACTTTGCTAGCGACTGGATGTGTGTATATTGACTGGAACCTCAGATACCGAATGAGATAAATACACCACATATAACCTCAATTTTATGTAGGAGACATAAAAAAGTGTATACACATAAAAAAATGGCCATAATAAAAATGCATATATATTCTTAAGAACAATAATAATGCATCATATATATAAAATAAAACTGAAATTCAAATGTGAACATATTTAGCAAAACTCCCACTAAGAAAATGCATAAAAAAAAAGAACTAACAAGTCTCATATTAGTGACATGCGCTTGAAAGACTTTTGGAGTCAAGCCCTTAGTAAGAGGATCTGTAATCATGTTTTCTGTAACAATTTGTTCTATTGTAATATGTGATTCTTGAACTTTCTCTTTGATAAAAAATTACTTAATGTCAATGTGTTTAAAGTCTGAAGTACTTTTACGGTTATGAGAGAAATGAACCGCAACGGAGTTATCATAGAACATCCTCAATGGTTTAGATATAGAGTCAACAATCTGTAATAATGTAGTTCTACAAAAATTTATGATTCATGAGCTTACTCTCACTGATCTTTAGATAGACCTATTCGATTCCTCCTATTTTCATAAAGAACCTTAGCTTGAACATAATTAACAACCATTGGCTTAGGAGCCTCATCAATTAAGATTAAAATTTATTATCATAATAACCAGAGAAATATTAAATGATTAGTTTCATTCCTTAAAATTGGAACCATTCAAACTTGTTTAGCAGAAAATAGCTGAGAAGTTAAAGCTAACAAATATAATCATACATATTTATCAAAATATACAATATGCAAGAACAGAAGGCATATTAAACTTCCCAACAATATAATTAAATCTGACTAATTAGACTGTTAATCAGATTTATCCCAGTATTGTTTTCAATAACTGTAGAAAAATAAAAATAGGGGAAAGATCAGACATCATCGGGGTCACAGTTGTGGTGGTAAGATTGTCCAATACGTAGTGGAATCTTTCACATGCAAGGCGAGACGCTCGAAACAACACTACTTTGAAGATTCCGTCACCTGTGGTGGCAAGACAAAAACCTCCAAAGCTATGAAGTCCAAAATGTCACCCTCACACTATCAAGCGAAACCAACCAAATGAAGATTCACCTGTGGTGGCAAGAACACATCATTCACCATATGATCTCCTTGACTGCAACCCATCCTGAATAGTCAATAGTAATTTCACAATCTTAGTAATTAGCCGATTAAGTGGAAGCGTAGTCACTGAAATTATAAAAATCTATAGACTTGGATTGCTACCAAATGCCCGTGGGTTTAGATTTTGGGTGCAAACAACAAGATGAGCTATTTCAGTATTTAATTAATAAAATATTTAACATAAACCCACAAAAGTAACCCATTATAAACCCTAATAGTCAATATGGTAATACTATAATTTAATAGTTATCAAAGTGAGTACATTCTTAGTATGACAATTTTGTACTTCTAGCCATTACCATAAATAAATAAAAATTTTAAATATAGTATTTTCTATAATGACAACATGCTAAATATGAAAGTTCATAACATTTATTCATGATAAAAAAAAAAAAACATGAAATATGTTACTTTATCCATAATTCATTAGATATACAAAGTTGTATACAAATATGAACTTTCAACCCAAATGACTTTAATATCCAACACAAATATTAGCCCATAAACTTTAAAGTCAATCACAATAAAGACCTATAATTTCTTTAATAAAAAAGTTCATTAACTAATAGAGCACATGAATCAAATAATTTATAGACCAAAATAACAATAAGCCTTTAACAAATAAAGGTAATGTTGGCTTAGATCCATAGTAAGTATAAATAACTTTATAGACTTTATACCAATAAGCCACTAAAACTTCAATAAGTTCATTTAAATCATTCAAATATAATATATCTGTTTTATCTCGATGAATTTTCAATAAAATTAAACTTTATCACAAGTACAAATCTGACATATAAATTTGAAGAAATATTATTTAAACGATGCACTTATGATATTTTGAATCATAAATAGGTGTCAACTCATAATTATGTGTCTTGTGACGAAACTTGATGGCACGGATGATAAATATAACATCGAAGAAATATCAAAATATCCCAGATTGACTTAAAATTTATGAAACGACAAGTATAGTATACATAATAAAACATGTATGATACATCTATCACCCTCAATAGGATAATAATTTATTCTCCCACTAATATAAGAGAGTATGACCAGATGACCTAATAAAAGTACAATTTATAATAATCAATATCAGTTCATATTAGAACTAGATCTAACTATTGGCTTGAATAAACATGGCCAAAATATCAACAGTATAAACAGATTTCAGAAGTCATTTCAATAAATCAAAATTAAACGATTTCTAATTTCATTTGCATAAACTGTTTATGGTCTATACAATTATTAGACTCAAAAACTGGATTTCATTAAAACTATACTGAAAATAGCTAATAAACCATCAACATGTAGAAGCAACGTAGGATGATCTTGTGTCATAACATCTCAAATGTGAGTATATGTATCATCATTAATATTAATTTTTAATATGTCAATTCTACCCACAAGAATTTTCACAAAAAATCGATTTAAATAGACCACACCAATAACAAAGTTTAACTTAGTGAGATTCATGTGCATTAACTGTAATGACTATATCACTCAAGAGTTATAGCTGAAACTGTATTCTTATCCGACAGGAATACACTGGTCCTCTCATTTTCTTGTATTAACTGTGAAAAGAACAAGAACTTTTGAGATCCCCTTACCTTTGGGATCAGAATCCTTAGATTACTGTCATTTTCTTTAACTTTGGTGACATCATCTTTAGGCAAATGTCACCTACTATGCTACCATAGGAAAAATCATGAAAGAACAAGATACGTCACTTTGGTGGAATCCACATCACCCTTCCATGGTTTCCTAGAAATGCATTTTACAGCTAAACATGTGCGAAAGCTTACACCCAACTTAACTCCAATATATTTATTCATCATAGAGTATTCCAAATATGACATATAAACATAAAATGCCATTAATTTTCTGCCTATGTCAATCATAAATGACTTTTTTAATATCATAGTAATGATAAACCAGTGCAAAAATATGCATAAACAGAAATACAATTCTGAAGCTACTATAGAATAAAGACAAAACACTATAGCTGTTTCAAAACAGTTATGGAACACAAAATATAGGTCTCATTTTTCTTGTTTTAAATTCAACTCAGTAAATTAAACATACATCCACTGGTCGAACTATAAACAACATTTCAGAATATATAATTACATCCTCCAACTGGTTTGACTAGTTAAATAATTATCAACAACATCCCAAGTACATGATAAAGTGACATCATGAAAATCAATGGTATTTTATTATTCACAAGGCCTTGGGACTCTCAAAATAATTATTTTAAATCTAAAAAACCTCATTAGACATTATGTGAAAATTGATCATTATCATATAAGACCATTTCAAACGATAAAATCCTTCACAATATCAATAACATAGTCAATTTTCAACACTTTAATCAATGACCAATTGGTTATATGGCTAAATACAAAAATAATAGTTTTTTTTTAATAAATACTTTCCCGATTAACATCGGTCAATGTTAATGACTTTTCTCAGTGGGTTTTTCGACGACCCATTGAAAAATTCAAATAGTTCAATTTTCGAGGTCAATGTGTCAGATATCTGAATTGATCAACCTAATCATTTCAGTCATGGCACAATTTTGGTAGAACCGATTCATCTTGATTTTAGGTTGGTTTATGATTTAATCACTTTAAGGGGACTTGATCAAGACATTAGATTTTATTACTATTATTATTTTACCTATGACACAATACCAATGCCAAGTCTTAAATGATCAAGTGTAGGATCGGTCTCAACCGATGTTGATTCGGATCATTGGATCTAATCAAACAATGCTTGAAACATACTTGTTCAACATTATAGTGGTCTACAATCTAATTTAGTTTACTAAATCGGATTTAATTTGGTTCAATTCAGCTTATTTCAAATTAGGCCTATAAGCTTCAACCCATTACACTTAAATAAACATGGGCAACCCAAAACAAACTTTTAAACACCCATAGGCTCAGCCCATTTAACCTTAAAAAAAAAAAAAAAAAAAAAAAAAAAAAAAAAAAAACATTATCCTCCATTGCCTTAAATATTAACCCTTCTTATGCATCCCATCGGATAAAAAGTCCAAAAAACTCACATCAATTTTACAAATAAGACAATGCTTGCCCCATCATAACCATGTCTATGTGTCATCTCATACTAAAAAAAAAAGGAACAATTCATTTTATGAATATTTATATTTCAGCATATTGTTTAAGTCACACCGATCATTATACTATGTAATATAAACCATTGAAAATCTATAATACATCCATCTTTAGTTTCCGTAAGCTCCTAAATATGATCAAATCATAGAAATCTCTTCCCAATTCATCTAAATGTGGGCCTTGAATGTTCACAGTTGAGTCTAGGTGTATAGATCGTTCTAGATGTGTGTCACAAATTAGGTAATCAATTAGGATTATGATTTATGACAAAAAATAAACTGATTCTTATTTTCTTACAAAAACATGGATACATATTTAAGGTAGAAACATATAAATAATCAGTTTTCAATGGAAAGACGTGAACAATTTCTTTTACTTTACTATTTTTTTTTAAAATTACATAATTAAAACAAGGGAATCGGGATAAATCTTCTTCCATCCCCAAAACACAAGAAATAGAACCAAGTTCTGTATCTTTATTCAATTCCTACGGCAGACAACAAGTAATTCTCTGGCAAATGATGCCATATCACCAGCGACTATTATACCGTTTCAATAAATGCCCAAAACAGAATGGTGGTTTGAATAAAAAATTAATTGCAGAAAAAAATCAAACCGTACTTACCTTTTTGTCACTTTTTTTTTTAAAGGCAATCAAATCGTACTTACCTTTTTGTCACTTTTTTTTTTTTTTTTTTAAGTTTGTACGGTTCTCCAAAAGACAAATCAAGGGAATTTATTTTTTTATTTTTTACAAAAAAAACCAAAACCGTACTCACCATTTTTTTGTCACTTTTTTTTTTTTTTTTT
>NW_024869219.1:0-30222 GCF_013358625.1 Macadamia integrifolia | reverse complement strand
ATTCTAAACATAATTTAACCATCAAATCTTGTTAGTTTTGACCCCAAGGTGGTGAAATGCTAACCCCCTTCACTTATGATAGGTTCACAAAAATTTACGTTTCTCTCGCCGGATCTCACCCGTACCGGGCGTGAGTCTTTGTACACAACAGGTAAGTGGGGAGAGGATGTTTGACCTTATTTTAAGGCTTTTTTGGCATCATTCAATTGTATCTAGACTAGCCATGTCATCATGTAAATTATGTGTAGCTTAGTCATCCTCATATGATTATGACATGTGTGTTATGTTTTACTTTCTCAATGCTAAATGATTAATGTGCTTATGTGATGAATGATGGGATCACTGTGCATGATGCATTATTAGACTAGATGCCGTAGTCGACTTGAAAACAAGTGCATTAGTGGCCCGTGGAATGGGACGCGGTGGCACTATGCAATCGTACTATGTTATATAGGAGCATGCGGTTTAGGGTTATCATCTTCCCATGCTACGACCCTTCCCAATAGGGGTTGAGGTGTTGGGTTATCACTTAGGGGGAAGCAGTGGTCGCAGGTGTCAGGTCACTGTGGCGTTTAGACATACGCCCAGCTGGTCATTAGGACAATCGGTAACCTCAGTGGTATATTCAAGAGGGCCAATCGTACTGCTTTTAAATTGCTGGAGTCAACACCTTTACTTTCTGTCATTTACTTTTATGTTGAGAGTCAATAGTCGACATGCTTTACTTTTCTGAGTACTCACGGTGGCCCTTCTCCGACAGCCCTATGGGCGTATCGCTGGATGGAGTTCGCGGCTTGTACCCGGAGCATACGCGCACTGTGGTTGTAGTAGCACCAAACCAAAGATTTAGTAATGTTGTTTAGGTGGATGAGATTTAAAATGAATTGCATAACATATAATGCATATGGATGTGATTGTTGTGTGAATTATTGTGTGGTCCTTCTTTTCACTTACTGAGCTAGTTAGCTCATCCCACATGCACACCTCTTTTAGATGATTTTACAGGTCACCAGCCTGATGATTAAGGGTCGGGCCCCACAGTTGAGTTTTCCAATGAGGATTGATGGGTCCCCGAGGAGTATGAGCACGGTACGGATTGCACGTGTGAGGGCTGTGCTGCAGGACCGCAGTATTGACGCCGTACAAGGTTTAATTTTTTATTCTTTTGGTGACCCCTTTTTTGTGTACCTAATACGTGAATTGTTATTCTTTTTGTGTAAATATCATGCCTGCGGGCCCACATGTATTTATCTTTATACTACAATTTGGGTATCAAATATATTGGGGGTATTTACAGGTAAATTAAGTCTTCAACTGAACTTTTGAACGTTTCTTTTAGATGTGTGTATACTGAACATTTATACGTTTATTGGGTACTGTATCAGATGATCCTGATAGGTTTGGGTTAACCGGAGTTAACCCGGTCACTGGTTCGGTTCTGTGTGAACGGGGTGTGACAATACTCATAAGTGTATCACTAGTGTGCCCAAAAAGGCGTTCTTGGCAAGCAATATTAGTTCTATAATTACTCAACCTGTAGCCGCCAAGTATAAGGATCCAGAGAGCCCTACCATAGCTTGTGTCATAGGCAACGCCTACATTGAGCATGTCTTACTTGACCTTGGCACAAGTGTGAATCTTTTACCTTACCATGTGTATAAGCAACTAGGATTAGGAGAATTGAGAGTCACTGGAACTACTCTTCAGTTGGCAGATAGATCTGTTAAGATTCCTAAAGTGATGGTTGAGGATGTCTTACTTAAAGTTGGGAAATTTTTATTCCCTATTAATTTCATTGTTTTAGACATCCAACCAGTTGCCAACATTCGGGACCAGATCCCAATTATTCTTGGCAGACTGCTCCTTGTAACCAGCAATGCCATAATTAATTGTAGGAACGGTACCATGAAACTTTCTTTTGGCAACACTTCTGTGGATTTTAATGTCTTTAGGTTGGGTAAGCAGCCAAATTTTTATGAGAAGGAAGTTCATATGCTCCAGAAAATTTCAGATTCCATTGAGACATATTTTGATATTGATTTTGATTCTGAATTTTAAGAGTGTATGGAACAATTGGGTGGTTTTGATGACGGAATTATGTCTGAAGTTTGGAGTCTCCAACCACCTATAGAGCCCTTAGGACCCCCTTCCAATTCCATTAACAAACCTTCTATAGTGGAGCCCCCTAAGCTAGATTTTAAGGAGTTGCTATTTGATTTAAGGTATGCTTTCCTAGGGCCAGACCAGACTCTTCCAGTAATAATTTCTTCAAATTTGACTTCTAGCCAAGAAAAAGAATTACTTGAAGTGTTAAAATATAATAAGGAAGCCCTAGGTTGGACCATGGCTGACATCAAAAGAATTAGGTCTTCTATTGTTCAACATTATATTCACCTAATTGAAGGGTCCAAACTTTCAACGGAACCACAGAGGAGAGCTAACCTAGTGTTGAAGGAAGTCATTGGAAAAGAAATTCTAAAGTGGATGGATAATGGGATCATTTATTACATTTTTGATAGGGGCAAGGATTTTTGCAATAGATTATTTGAGGCCCTCATGAAGAAATTTGGGATCACCCATAAGTTGAAGCCCTTCATTTTGTTGTCATCTTCTGCTCTGGAAGAGGTCATTGATCTCCATGAACCTCTTTACATAAATGACTAACTTTACCCAGGTATGACTCCCCTTGCATTGTCTTTGTTTTTAATTCTTTCCATGCATTGAGGACATTGCATGACTTAAGTGTGGGGGAGGGAAACCAATTTTTACTTTTTCACTTTGTTTTATTTGTTTTTCTTTTTGTTTTTGAGCTTACTAAGGATGAAGTTCTACTTTGGCTTTTGCTAATGATCATACTATTTAGTTGCTTGATGTATAAAAATAAAAGTTTTGATTAAGGTACCCATTTTAAACCTATCAAAACCCTATTGAGAAGAAAGAAACAAACCTATGTCTTGAGATGGGACTCTCTTTTGAAAAATAAGAAACTCTTGTTTTATGGTGTTAGACCATATGTAAGTCTGTGGGTTCCTTGTACTCTTGATTTGGAGTTGAAACTTTCTTTTTAATTTGGTGTTGATAAATACAAAATTTTAAATGAAGTGTGAAAAGTGATATAAATGAAAAGTAAGAGTTGATTTTCTTAGAACTAGACAGGGCATTGCGCCTCAGGAACAGTGGTGTCTTGATCGAAACTCTTAGGGAAGAAATTTCTAAAAGAACTCTAGCATCACTGTTTATGGGGGCATATACAAGAAGCGAAGCTACATAGTAACTTGAGTGTCTGGTGTTTGCTCCACCATGTTATTCAGGCCAAAAGTAGTGGAGTAGAATAGAGTTTATTAAGCGAAAAAAAGAAGAAAAATTGTGCAAATGTCATTAATGTTTGGTAACATGTTTGGTCAAAAACACTCCAATGCCTTAGTCTTTGGTTCCCTATTTATTCATAAGTGGTTTTGCCTTAAGATAAGGATATTTTGGAAGAGACGAGGTGAGTTCTAAATTAAGAAATATGCTAGTGCCTGAAATTGATATGGGATAATAAAAGTTCAAGTGTGGGCATCCCTTGTAAGAGAAATTATCTTTACTCTGGATCGGTATGGCCTTTACCTTTAGCCAAGGTTAGGATTTGTTTATTCTGAATTTTGGGTGTATGTTCAATGCAAACACCCACAAGATAGAACTCGTTCGCTAGGGGTGACCCAGGGGTTTAAAGGCTTGTTGAACATGCTAAGTGCAACCGTAATTCCTACAAAAGTGAGTTAGATTTTTTTTTTTTTTTTTGCTTGATGACTAGTAAAGTCTAAGTGTGGGGAAATTCTAATGAGTACATTTATATGTGAAACCTAGGATAGTAAAACATGCATTTTACATATTTAAAATGGAGCTATCTTGGGTTTTACTCTTTTTTTGCGGATTTTATATTTTTAAGGCCTTAAGGATTATCAGGTACTATATCTCCAATTTTACACATAAAGAGGTCCAATTTCTTTTCATGGTTGCGAACAGGATGGAATTCTGCGCAAGATGTACATATTCAATTAAAAGTACATATTTGTTTGGTCAACCGTACAAGTGATTATTCTTTTCGGGCCAGAAAAAGAATAATGGATCAAAACTGAACCGAGATGCAGAACCAGCCCATCTGCAGTTATCCCAGGGTTACAAAGAATATTCCAAATGCCAACAAGGATCGATGGACCACACCCTTAAGTGATTAAAGATTTTTTTTTGGTAACAATAACTACCTAGCATAGTTGGTGAGTTATGATGAGCAAAATCCCTTCCTTATTAGGAGGTCTCAACTTCGAACCTCTTGGCTACATTTTTTTGAAGATTTTTTTTAAAGATTTTCTCTCTCCTACTCATCACTTAAAGCAAGGAGGTCGGCCAAGAGGGTTGTGGGCAAGTTGAAGAGAAAAAATAGGAAAGAAAAAAAAAAAAAAAAAAGGAAAAGATAAAGGCACCCAAGGGGAGGTTTCTTGCGCAATAAGAGAGAAAAATAGAAAAAAGGGAGAAGAAAAAGGAAAAAAAAGGCAAGAAAAAGTGTGGAGAGAGAATCTCCGGGTTCGAGATATACCAAAATCCAGGGAAATAGGGTTCTCCTAGTTCTGTATGGTAATCAGGACGAGATAGGTGCAATACCTTACTTCGATCCAGCAAGGAGACAAATACTGAGATGGGTGCAATACCTTACTCAGTCCTAATTTGTGCTAAAAATAAACAAGTATGCAAGAACAAACCATATGCTTAAAATAAAGGATATGGAATTGCAGAAAATTAAAAGCTGCTTAACTAGATCTATCTTTTAGAATCAAGAGGCACGGCTGTAGGCTTTGATCTGAGGATAAAACAAGAAGCTGCTATATGCAGATGCAGATGCAGATGCAGAAAGAAAGCTAACAATGCAATCAAAGAAAAATATTTTGAAATATATATTTGAAATTAAAGTTTACAATATTTGGAGATTGGTTTGGGTAGGCTTGGGTTGGAGGATTTGAGAAAGAAGAAGAAGGTTAGGTTGGCTTTGAGCTGTGGGTAGCTAATCTTTGGAGGACGATCAGACTTGAGATGATCGGAGCCTGTTGTTGAAGTCCGGTGACGTGCTCGGAGAGATCTTGGAAGAACTTGTGAAGACAAAGCTTGCTTCGGAGCTTCTCTTTCTAAGTTCTAAGTTTACAAGTTGGAGAATTTTTTCAAGTGATTTGGGAGAAAGGGTGATGCTCCTTTTATAATGTAAGGAGGCTTATTTGAATTACATGTGGATTTGGGTAACATTTGGATTTCATTTGGTACTGTACCAAATTAGGTATTATTTGACATTTCATTTGTCACTATTTGGAACTGTGCACTAGAATTTGTATTTGGAGTGAACAGTTGTTGCCGACAATTGGGGAACTGTTGGCACCGAAAGTTGGAGTTGCTGTCAACCAATGATTTCGAATTTTTGATAAGGTTGCTGTTGACAGTAGATTTGGAATCTTCAATGATCTTACCATGGCATTCCACGTGTCAGGGACACTGTTCTCCATATTGGTTTGATCAAGAGGTTTGTATCCTATTTGTTTGAGCCGGATATTGGCCAGACTATCCTTTAACCTGGGATAGTAACAGTACCTCCTTTCCTTAATAGGTCATCCGAGGTTATTTGACTAGGTGTGATTTACGATTACACCCATCGGCTAGTTTTAGAATCGTCCTAGCAGACATTATGGACCAAACTTAGGGTTTGGTCGATGAAGACTTTGATTTTGCAACCCGGCAGGATCGACGGGAGGTAACTTCTTTGAATTTGCTGGAGGAGGATGCCTTGGAGCTGGCAGGCTCAAAGTCAGGGTCATCCTCATATGGATCTTGCCCATAGCAGAGTTCATGGGCAGGAACAGATCCTTTGATGGATTTGAGACTGTAGGCACCGTCACTGGAGCCTTCATTGTCTTCATTGTCTGAGTCGGATCCGAGTTCGGCTAATCTAGCATGAAGGGCTTCCTTCTCGCTTTTGATGCTTGATTTTGAGGTGCTTTGGATTGTTGGTACAGGTTGAAGTCCTGTGAGGCTTTTGATTAAGGACGTTCGTTCATATTTAGAGACGTCACAGTTGTCCCACCATTTGACATTGAAAGACCGGCAGAGAACTGGAGCAATCCAGTCATTCACCTAGTAATCATAAATTTGAAATTCCCAGAACAATATCCATGCTAAGCAGCAGTGGAGAAAGAACCGGAGAAGACGAGGTTGGTGAGGTTGGGGTATTGTATTTTGACAGAATATTTGAAAGGATTCTTGGATTTGTGGTGGCAGTATTTTTACCATAGGACCATATTGATCCCACCATTTGGGAAACCAGAGGGGAGTTTGGTTATTAAATTTGTACTCAAAATAGAAGAACCAAGAGTGGCGGTTAATCCTATTTTGGAAGGAGAAGGCTTTGAACCACGCGTCCTGGTAATCCAGATATGTAAAATTTGGTGGAGAAAAGGTATTTGAAAAGCTTCTTGGGTTAAGGGGATGTGTACCCCAGTCTTGGAAAGATAGGATTTTGCAGATGGTTACAGTTGTATGTATAACCTGTGTTTCGTCATTTCGGTCATAATTGAGTTTAAATCTGACCGAATCTGTTTCAACGAGAATATACTCGTAGAATTCTTGATGTTTTGCAGAAGAGGCGGAATGGTGGTTCCAACCTTTGTAGAAAATTTGTTGTGCCATCATAATGGGTGAGTCGGCATATTTGAACAGGGGCTCTTCAATAGTGAAGAGGTCTTCTTTGCATGGCTTTTCATGGTATTGGCTTTTAAGTTTAGAGCCTTGGGCTGTTTGAAGAGGTTTGGCTTGTGTAGTTTGTAGGCTAGAGCTAGCCTTATTTACGGTTTGGATGGGTCCAGCAGCTGGGATGGCTACCACAGCATGGGAATAGGGTGTTTTTGTAGTAGCCATCTGGGTTTGGCTACGGGTGACTATTTGGTGAGATGGTGCGGCAGAGGCTGCTGAGGCACCATAGCTGGATTTGGTTTTTACAACATAATTTGAGGAGGTAGACTCCTTAGGGGGAGCCATCCTGATAAGGTTGATTTGAAGAGTCTAGCCCTGTAAGAATTCACAGGTGAGAAAGTCAGGGACAGAATTGGATTCTCCTCTAATATATTCTATTTGAAATTAAAAAATTGATAATAAAGCTTGCCATCTGGAAATTTTTTTTTTTGATGCAAGGTTTGAAACATCATTTTGTAAAACATATTTAGCTGCGCTACAATCAACACTAACTAAAAATGGTTTGTTTAATAATGTATTTTGAAACTTTTGTATGCAAAGAACAATTGACAAAATTTATTTTTTGATGGTACTGTAATTCTTCTGAGCAGAATTCCAGATACCAGAGGTAAATTGGACGAATTGTTCTTTGTTATTGTCAGGAAGTCTTTGTTTAAGAATTCCTCCATATCCAATATCGGAGGCGTCGGTTTTGACTATTTTAAATGCCTCAGGTTAGCAATAAATAAACAGGGGATTTCTTTAACAAGTTTTTTTATTGTTTGAATGGCCGTCGTTTGGGTTTGAGACCAGGGAGTTGGTTTCTTTTTAAGCCGAAGATATAAAGGTTCGGCAATCTTACTGATTTGGGGAAAAAAATCACGAACGTAATTTAAACTTCCTAAAAATCTTTGTAATTGGGTTTTATCAAGGATTTGGTTAGGAAATTTTTCACCAAAGGTAATGGCATGATCGATAGGGGTAAGGGTACCCTTTTCGATTAAGTGACCAAGGAACCTTACTCTGGTAAGAAAGAATTCCATTTTTCTTTTTGATAAAACAAGGCCATTTGATTTAATAATTTGATAAAACGTTCTTAGGTGTTTGAAGTGTTGTTCAACAGAATTTGAGAAAACCAGGACATCATCAATATAGACAATGGTGAATTGTCCATAAGGATTGAATATGTCATTCATGATTTTCTGAAATTCATTGGGGGCATTTTTGAGGCCGAATGGCATGACGTTCCATTCATATAGACCAAAGGGGGTTGTGAAGGTGGTTTTATAATGATCGGTTTCTTGGATTTGGATCTGCCAGAAACCAGACTTCATGTCGAATTTGGAAAAGATTTTTGCCTGATAAATTCTTTGTAAAAGATCCTTTTGGTTTGGGATTGGATATCTTACCCATTAGAGAGCATCATTTAATGGTTTGTAATTAACTACTAACTGGGGAGTACCTCTTTCTATTTCAGCAGCCTTATTGACATAAAAGGTTGTACAACTCCAAGGAGAGGTACTAGGTCGGATGAGTTTTTTGTTTAAGAGATCATTAATTTCTTCTTTGCAAGTCTCAAGGAGAGTTTGATTCATTTGGGTTGGTCGTGCTTTAGTGGGGATTTGAAGATCTGAGAACCCAGTAGCATAAGGTAGGGAGACCATATGCTGCTTACGATGCCAAAAGGCATCTGGAACATCAGAACAAAGATTGGATTCAAATTTTGATTTAATTTGGTTAATTTGATGAATGGTTTTGGGATTTTTGAGGTGATCAGAGATCCTCTCATGGAGAAGCTCTGTTTTAAGAAAATTTAATTACTTAATTTTATTAACACTTTGGTTATCAGAGTTTTGGGCTTGAAGAAAAGGGAAAACAATCTTTTGTCCTTGGAATTTCGTAGAAATCCCATCTTGGATTATTTTGAAAGGCTTAATTTTTTCTAAAAATGGCTGACCAAGGATTATAGTCTGGTCAAGGTCTTTTGCGAGGATAAAAGTTTGGGGAAGGCAGAGGCCTTGGTTACAGACATAGGTATTTGAAAGTTTATATTAGACATTCAACCCAGATCCATTAGCCGTATTAAGGCGTTGGGTAGTTCTTTCATAGAACTGGGTTGGAATAGCACCTTCGTTGACACAGTTGGCATTTGCACCAGAATCAACTAAGGCAATGGCTGAGAATTTGAATGAAGCATTAACAACTAAAGTTATGCGGACATACAAATTTTGGCAAGTTATGGTAGCCACAAAACCAGGGATTGTAGGGTTTGGTTCAGAAAATTCTTGATTTGCAAAAGGATTTATTAATGGTTCAGAAGTTGAAGCTTGGTGGTTTTGTTGTCAATTTAAGAGGGCTATTTGTTGTTTAATTTGTTTTATCTCATACTGCAAAGATGCAGTAGTAGTTTCAAGGATTTGATCCGACCTGAATGATCAGGAATAATGGGTTTTGACATTTTATCGAACTTTTGCATGATTTGGTGAAGATTATATGGTTGAGGGGAGTTTTGAGTAGAAACATTGTTTCTAAGATGTTCAAGGCAGGCCTTCTTTTGTTCTGGGTCTACCAAACTATCAATATAATCAAAAATATTTGTATTAGGTGATGCACGGAGCATCCGGATGGATTTGGGAACATAGTCCTCACACCTAAGACCAATAATACAAGAATCACAATTACAAGCTTGGAAATTCTCATTATTGGAAGAACTAGAAGAATTATGTTCAGAGGCTTGAATTTGATTTAATTTGTGATTTTCATCTTCAGAGGAGGATGAAGAGGTTTCTTGAAATAAGGCAAGGATTTAAGTTTTATCTTGTTAAGAAATTTGTAAAGAATTGATTTTGTTTGAGACCCTACAAAATTTAGCGCTATGGCCAGGTTTGCCACACCGAAAACAACCTTGAGAAGATTTGTCAGGTTTTGCGTCTTTAAAATTTTTAGGTGCCTTGAAAGGCTTCCTGTATTTGTTATTCTTAGGTTTTGGAGGAGTTTTATGGTAAAATTCAGGGGTGGTAAATGATCTATGGGACACATATTTTTTGGATTTATAATATTTGTGAGAAGACTTGTGTCTATGTTTCGATGGAGGTCTGAGAGGTGGAAATCCAAATTGTTCACAGAAACCTCCTAACTCTCGTTTGTAAAACTTGTTTTCTTTATGGATTTGTTTCTTTAATCTAATATCAGTACAGAGAGCAAGGCCCTCTTCATGAATTAGACTAATGATTTGGCCATAGGACATTTGATCATAAGGAATGATCCCATCATTTTTTTTCCTAAGGCGTTGTTTGATTTTTTCAGAAAACAGAGTTGGTAATCCTGTAAGGAATTTTTCTTTCCAACAGGGAAGGTTTGCATTAGGTCTGGTTAAGACTTTGGTTAAGAAAGTGTCTTTATACCATTTAAAATCATGTAATTTTTTACATCTAAGATTGGATAATTGTTCAGCTGTTTTGTCTTTGAGATGAGAAGGGTTTCCTAAAAAGTAATTTGCAATACTGAAAATAAGGATATTAATAGCATCCTCGATTGGAATACCTTCATTATCAAGGAGGGGGTCACCTTCGGGTGTAATTTGAACAGCCATGAATATTTTTGTCTTTTGGACATCAGTCAGGACATAATCCCACCAACCTTTGAGTTGGCCAGTAAAGCCAGAAACAAGTAAGGTAGCTACAGCACTATCAGGTGTATTCTTGATACGATGTGCGTTGCTAACCATAGTCATTTCTTGGAGTTTGTTCATGAGATTATGTTCAGACAGACCATCTATTTTCCATTCATAGATGATTCCACTTTGGTAAGAAGCCTGAGGAGCAATTCCTCTAGCTTCGATTTGGAGGTCAAGGAAGACCGGGTGTTGATTTGAGCTTTGACCAATTTGATTAATTTTGGGAAAGTCTTCATCTTCAGAACTTGAAGAAGAGTCTGAAGAGCATCCTATAATGGTACGAACACCTCTACTGTTTGATTCAGTCGAAGGTTTAGCCGAATGTTGTTGTTGAATAGGAGTTTGTAGATTATTTGTTTCTAAATTGTCTTTGGGGAATATTATACGGTTTGAACAAAGGAGCAGTAGTTGGAACCGGAGCCGGTGTCATAGACGAAGAGGCTATTGGTTTAGGTTGGACAAGGTTTTCAACTCGGGATAGTTGATTGCCTATGGTTTGAAGGCTTAAGTTTGCAAAATTTAATTGTTCAATTTGTTTTCTGTTAGGATCATCTTTGTCTGCAACTTTGAAAGGAGAAGCAATACTTTCATTATTTTTGTAATTATGTTTGATGCTTTCCACCGGGGGATGGATGGCAGTTGTAGTTGGACCACCGTAAAGGGTCCAAGATTTGTGAGAATTTGTTTGAGTACATACCTGGTTATGCCAGGGATAGTAAATATTATTATCCTAGGCATAAATATCAAAATATGTAAAGAAGAAAACATTTGTTTTTAGTTTTGTCATAAAATTATACCAATTTGTTCGAATTTGAGCTTGTTGTTCTAAATTATAAGTTGATAAAAATCATTCACATTTTTCTTTTTTTTGGGAGATTCAAAATCATTTCGAAGTAATGGTTTGTCGATTTGATAATCTGTTTCTATTTGAATCATGTAAACTCCAAGATTTTTGGAGTCACGAGGAGGTGGTTCAACCTCAGATTGAGAAGGAGACCTCTGATCAGGGGCCTCAGATGGGGTTGTTTCAGGAATAGTAGAGGTAGTCTCGTATGTTCCATGGATAATATTTTGACTGGGCAAAACACCAGCAAGGTTTGAGATAGGAGTCGGATTCCTATTTTGGTTGATCCATTTTCCCATGTCAGAAGAAGTCGATGCTTCAGAGCATGACCTTCTTGAACTTTGGTAAACAGGAGGGGGTGCTTGTCGGTTAAATCGAATGGAAACCAGTCCGTCTAAGTCTTGGGCAATAGAGCTAATACTGGTGTTAGAAACTTGAGGGGGAATTGCAGTCGTTTGCAGCTGCCATTCCTCTGGGAAAGAAATATCTTCCCAACGGCAAAGTTTTGGGTAAACAACTTGACCCTGAATGCAATCAGTTTCAAGGTAAAGGGTTTGGCCTTTTGAAGATGTTCTTTTGGCACGAGGTTGGACAGATTTCATGGCTTTGTATTTTATGCGATGGATGATGGAAATTGGAATGGTTCCATGCATTAATTTGTAGCCGTGAGTTTTGAGGTTTAATTTGAGTGAATGTAAAATATTTGGGTTTTCAAGGGTTATTGACATATTTGGATAGACATTGAAATGGACAGGTCCATAACAGAGACTAGTTTCAATGGCTCCCAAAAGGGAATCATTGAACTCAAGGAATCTTTGGTCCCTAAGGGCTAACAACATGGAAGTGTTAAGTCCTTCACGGTGAAGTGGTTTGATGGCCACTTGGACTAATCCAATATGGACATAATTATATTTGCGATCTTTGTATAAATCTTGTAAAGTAATTGGATCAAAAAGTTGAATTTCTTGTGTTTGGGGTGTAAAATTAATAGTTTGTTCTACGGTCTTGACTGTTTCGAGTCCGAACCAGTCTTGATCATAGAGATCATTTATTAAAATTTTGGGCATATCCCAACTTTGAAGTCTTCGGTTGATTCTTGTTGTTTGTTCATCATAATCAAGCACATTAGAACTTGTGCTTGCCTCACCTGCTGATCTCATCAACATGGAGCGAGGTAAACGATTCATAATTTGAGAATTCTTAAACTAGGGGTAACCACCTAGATCTAAGTTTTAAGATGGTATTTCCAACATAACTTGGGCACAAACGTGGTCTTACATTCTTCTGCCACTCCTCCCAAGAGTCCAAAGGCATATACCGCGTCGAAAAACTTAAAAGAAAACGATTACACAAAAGAAAAGAAATCTGCAAAGAAATAAATCAAATCCACCACCACCGTGTCTATGATTTCTCTCTCCACACTTTTTCTTTCTTCTCTCTCCTCCACCTCATCAACAAGATAAAAAAAAAAATCATTTTTTTTAGAAGCTAAAATCGGTAGCTTCCCTCCCCCATTCTCTATATAATAGAATCAACACAAGGGGAGGAAACACTTCATTCTTCTTCTGGGTTTTATTTTTTAGTTGCTCTCTCTCTCTCTCTCTCTCTCTCTCTCTCTCTCCCTTTAGTTTTAGTTCTTCTTTGTTTTTTGCTTTAATCACTTTTGTACTAGCTTTTTATTTCAATTAATGCAAGCATTCTTCTATTTTTATTTTTGTCTTTTATGTTTATGATTTATGCAATTGAGTTTTAATTTTTAAGTTATAGTTCTAGGCTTAGATCTAGGTGACAAGATCACGAGCCGTGGAGCATCTCTTTTTCTCAAGTTTAATTTTTTTTTTCAAGATTTGTTTTCTTCAGGCCTAGAAATTTCAGATCTGGTTCATTCCAGATCTGGTTTTTAAGGTTGACAGTATCTCAAATCACCTAAGCTCTCAAGTTCAAGCATTGATTATAGTAGGTAGGCTTATTCAATAGTCTTCTCTCCCCCCTCTCATTCCCTCTTCTGACTACCCCTTTCTTTCTTAATTTAGGATTTTAATTTCAGTCGTTACATTATTGCTTTTCCTTTCCCCCAAGTTTCATGGCTAGTGTATGTGTTGGTTTTGCCCCTCCTAGCTATGAAACCATCATTTTATTGTTTTTATTTTAATTGCCTCCCTTTCCCTAAAACCAAGTAGAGTAATCCTTGTAAGAGTAACTCTCTGGTCAAGTAGGGAAGCTCATATTTTGATGCACCCCTCGGGCTAAGTATAGAAACTTACTTATGAATCTCTCTCTAGCTTTATCCCATTTCTTTTACTTTATTTTTATTTTAGTATTTTTTTCCTTCATTGCTTTTTAATTGCGTGGATTATTTCTTTTCAGTTATTTATTTATTTAATTTTAATCGCGTGGCTTGCATGTTTAAATTCTTAGATGACGAATGGTTATGACGTTAGTTTAGATACATATGTTTAGGATGGTAGTTAGAATTAGATCACAACCATTAATCGATTCACTTTCGCATTATTAAAAGAAACCAAAAATAAAATAGTTGTTCTCTCTGTATTTGACCCGTAGCTACACTGATCCGTACGTTTGCGGTTACAGTTTAAATCCTAATAGAAAAAAAAAAAAATTTGAAGAGAGGGGTGTTATGCCTATGGGTGCAACTGCAATGTGAGAGGTGTAGAAAATACTCACCACGAACTTTCTCCTGTCCTTCTACAGCTTAATTATTCAAGTGGTGTGCACGGGTGGTCTAGAGTAGAAAACTCATAAAACTAAGTTTTTAAAAGGAAAGAAAGAGATTCATTGACTCAATATCAAACCCATAAGAGGAAAAGTCAAAAAATGCAGGGAGAGGGTTTTAGACATGCCGGAGTGCAGTTTTGCACCAATAGAGATGCGGTGACAGATAGTATGAGAGGGCATCTATTGAAGAAAGAGGGAGCGGGGTCTACAGGTGAGATGAAAGATTGAGGGTCTATAATATATTCATCCATAACTTGTTTTTTTTTCAAATGAAAACACAAAGACAATTTTTATATAATATGAAAGTATAAAATTACATCATTAACCTGAAAAACTGAAATGCGACCTGAGCTAATATAAATTCCCAGCTTCTATAGATACAACATAGTACCTGTTTCAGATTTATCTTTATACACAAAATTAATAGTACCAGACCTAGTATAAATTTCCAAAAAAGTCCTAATAGTAAACATAGGTCAACTGTCTCCCAAAGGCTTCGGAATAAGTTGAAGAATATTTTTTACAGGAATCCAGACTTCAATGATATTCCAACCCCTAGCTTCAGCCAGTTTTAATCCCTGCAAAACCCCTAAAGCTTCGATTTCTTCCACCGATTTTGAAGAAGTAGCTCCCAACTTGATAGCCTTGAATTTGCCTTGAAATAGAATTCCACAAATCCAGCCTTACTTTGTGTCCAAAACACTAACTATACTAATACATACTGATATGTGACATGGCAAAAAAGGAAGAGGCTATTCATCCATAAACTTTCTTCGATCCTTCTACAATTTAATTATTTAAGTGGTCGGAACTTCTTTAGGTATTTTAGAATAGAAAAAATAATTAAACTAAGTCTTTAACAGTATAAAAATAGGTCAACTGAATCAACATCAAACACATCGAAGGAAAAGTATAAAAAATAATAATAATAATAATAAAGGAGAGGATTTCATACGTGTTGGAGTATAGTTTTGCACCAATAGGGGTGCGGGTGAAAAATCGTCAAATAAGAGGGCGAGAGTGCGCTGTCTAAATTAAGTGGGATGAGAGAGGGGGTGTGTAATATAATCATCCATTAACTTTCTCCGATGCTTTCCTTTTTTTTATTTTTATTTTTTTAAAGATCACCTTATTAAGAAAAAGAGATAAAGTAAAAGGCTAAGCCAGAAAACAAAGAAAGATTAAAAATACCTCGTGGAGAGAGCAGCCCCACATTCGGCATGGCCATCGCCAGGGAGCTTAGACCGCAAACTAATAGAAACAAATTTTAGACCCAGACATTACATTGATGGTTAGCTCCTCTTTATTATGGGACGGCAAATCTATCATCGTAATTGAGACCCTATCTTCACATATCCTTAGCCAAATAATGTGAAGGAAATTTTAGCTATTTTAGAATAGAAAATCCATAAATCTTAGTGTTCAAAAGTAGAAAAAGAGTCCACTGAATCAAATCAAACTCATAAGACGAAACATCAAAATTTTTAACGTAGAGGGTTTCATACATGCCGGAGTGCAATTTTGCGTCAATAGAGATGTAGATGATTAATTGTCCAATAAGAGGGCATTTATTTTTGGAGAGAGGGTGTGAGATCTATGGGTGGGATGTGAGGGGGGTAGAAAGAATTTGCATACTGGCATCGTGTGCTTACTATTCCCCTTTTTTTTAAATTGAACCAGTGAATTGGAATAAAAAGAGTGATTTCTACCAAAAGAGAAGAAATGAATCGATCACATGGTATGACTTGTATGGCAACAACAATAGTGTATGAACACTAGCTTAGCCTAGTGGTGACAGCTTTGACTTGAAAAGTAGGTGTCCATGGGAGGAGGTGGTGGGATCGAACTTGTCATATACGGGTATGTGTGGGTGGATATATGTAGGAGTAGGGGCCCATTGGCCCTACTAGCGTCCGCTGGCCATTGTCTAACAACATTCCTAAGATAGGGGGGAAAAAAAAAAGAGTTGATGGTAACATGCAATTTCCAGGGACCATAATAGCCCTTCAGATAAGCCCAAACAACCATTGATTTGAGTCTTTATCTTGCTGCAGAAAGAGTACAAAGAGCAGGTCCAATCTGTCCATCCCATGACATTGAAGAAACGGAGGTGATGCAATGTTTGATTGCCAATGGTTTGCTTGGTATAGATGCAAGGACACCTTACAATGCATATTGAATCATGGGCATAGCCAACCTTATTACATCCCTAATCAACAAATAGTTCGAATTTGCTTTTAGGTTAGGTCAGTTTAGAGCTCCTCCTACAATGGCACTATTAAATAAGGGGAGTTTTCACTACATGCGAGGGTACAGTTTTGCACTAATGTGGGGTGGGTGACGAATCATCTAGTACAGGGCATTTTATGAGCGAGCATTGGATCCACATGTGGAATGTGAGAGAGCATGTAAAAGATTGTGCACACTAGCCTCTTGTCAATTTTTTTTCTCATAACATAAATATTGATAGAGACTATTATTTGTAGGGATTTTTCTTATTTGAAGATGTTTCTCTTTGTAAGGAATGTGGTCGTTCTTGCTGCTTTAGGTTTTATTAATGAAAATATTTTGGTTGGTTTGATTTTTTTTTTCTCCCTCATGGTGGTAGATGAATTCGTCACAATTATTTTTAGTGAATTTCTCAGTTTATCAAGCAAAAGAAACATTGATTGGATCACATTTATTTAATGTTTCAATTCAACTTTGGATTTTACCCAAAAAAAAAAAAAACTTTGGATTGACATATCTCTCGCGAAATGGGAGTTTTGGAGTTTTTCCTTGAAAGATGAAGGTTTCTTCTCCTAGTTAGGGTTTGGTTTTGTAATGCCCCGGCCCTGTTAACCTTGCATAATATTGACCTCTTTAGCCCATGGGCCTCAAGGCTTTAAAACACACCCTCACCAGTCTCCCAAACCCCCTGGTTCTTGCCGTATTCTTGGTGGGGACACCTCACCGATCTCCCAGGCAAATCTGGTACTTACCATATTCTTGGGTCATTACACTTCCCCCCTTTAGATATAGAGTCCCCGCTGTGGCCCCACGCGTTGTCGGGGTTGGCTCTGATACTATTTATAACTTCTTGGATCATTACACCTCCCCCCTTTGGGCACAGAGTCCCCGCCGTGGCCCCATGCGTTGTTGGGGTCGGCTCTGATACCATTTGTAACGTCCCGGCTCTATTAACCTTGCACAATATTGTCCTCTTTGGTTCATGAGCCTCAAGACTTTAAAATGCGTTGTGCCATGTTAAGGAGGCTAGAGGTTATTAACTAGCTCAGTAATTTCTCCCTAGGCGATGTGGGATTAAAGTTTGCACACTCTCACCAATCTCCCAAACCCCCCTTGATACTTTCCGTATTCTTGATGGGGACATCCCACCGATCTCCTAGACAGGTCTGGTAGTTATTGTACTCTTGGGTCGTTACATGTTTCCTCAAATGCGAGGTTTCCCACTTGTTAGAGGTTTCAAGGATTTCCTTGTGAATGGTTTGATGTTATTCGTGCCACAGCTCCAATTCGCATGGATCTATAATGTACATTGCTTACTTCTAGTTCAACATAGTTTTTGTAAGATCAAATGGCAATAGCCAAGAGGGGTTGAATTGGAAAATTGATCTCTTATGCAAAATATACAAACAGTTATATTCAATTGTGCAAGAACAAATAAATAAAAAACGGGGAGACAATAACAGAAGCAATTTAAAGTAATTTGAAGTCAAGACAAAAAAGTACAGACGAAGGTGAACAAACAGACAATTACTTGAAGTAAATAAGGCATATGCACAAGACAGATTCTGAAATTGCTAAGAGATGATTATGGATAGGATGGGGTTGAAATATAACTCTTCTATAATGATTGCAACTTTAACGAGGTTTTGCGACTCTTATAAGATGCAGCTGAACGAGAAAAGTCCAACTCTTCTACGATGGAATGCAACTTTTTCAAAGTTTCAAGGAGAACAGTTCTACATTCAAAGGAAACTCATAATTGGAGAATCACAATTTTTGATTGATCAAAATCCACTATCTAGTACATGAGAATTAGTCACTATTTATTGGCCCAACAAAAGTTGTAAAATTACTTAGCTACCCTACCTTACAAGTCTCTATGTTGATTACATAATCCAAAACAAGTCCCATGTCAAATGATCAAATGATAATATATATATCAATTATAAAATGATTTGGTAGAGAAGACAATGAATTACAAGAAGAAAGTGCAAAGATTAAGGGTTGCTTTAAAACTCTAGGAGGATTTTTTCTTCCAAAGCTAGGCTATGAACATCCTTCTATTATTTTTTCTCCATAGTACGTAGGGGTGTCAAAACCTAGCCTGAACCAATAAAACCGATCAAAAAAACCTAGACTGAACCAAACCGATCCTTATTAAATTGGTTTTGGAATGAGGTATGTTGGGACCACCTGCAAATCGGACTAAACCGAATCGACCAATAACCAAATCGAAACCGAACCAAATGAAACTAATAAAAAAAAATGTGATTATAAGGTTATAAATAGGTATTTTCATTATCCATTTTTTACAATATCAGTGAGTTTTTTTTTTTTTTTTTTTTTTTTTTGTTGTAAAGGGAATTGTTACAAATCAATGACTATGACCCTTACAACTGCCCTTCCTGTTTCCATCAGTTTTGGATGGAACACGAACATTTCAATAGGGTGGTAACGTCTTCTTGGTCTGAATGGATACTAGGGTCACCCATTTTTGTTCTAACGTCCAAGCTAAGGCGGTTAAAAGAGGCCTTGAAGACCTGGGCAATATCCTCCTTTCCCCATCTTGACAGGGTGCTGGATGATGCGAAGAATGCTCTTTCTCTGATTCAGGACCAGATTGAGAGAGAGGGTATGAATGAGCATCTTTTTGCACTGGAAGCTTATGCGAAGACGACCGTGATCAAGACCCTGGAGAATCATGAATGCATATGGGCTGAAAAGGCAAAAATTTGATGATTAAAATTTGGCGATAGAAATTCCAAATTTTTTCATATTTCTGTTAACATGAGAAGAAAAATAAAATATGATTAGATCTCTCAAAAATCCGGACGAGGATATTGTGGAAGGGAAAAATCAGCTGGGAGGATTTATTGTTGATTTTTATGAGAGGTTCCACAGGACTGCCCCTACGGTGGATCATGTGCAATTATTGGACTGTATTCCAAGGATTTTAAACCAGGTTGACTACTATAGCTTGGACTCGCTCCCAGGGAATGCAAAAATTAGAAGGGCGGTGTGGGAGCTTGACCTAGACAGCTCCCCTGGCCCCGATGGATTCTCTGGGGCATTTTTTCGAAAATGTTGGGATACGGTTGAAAATGAGGTGTGTAATGCTGTTAGACAGTTCTTTAGCACGAGTTCTATGCTTAATGGGGTGAACAATAATTTTCTGGTTTTAATTCCCAAAATGGACGGTGCAGATACTTTGGATAAATACTGTCCCCTTTGTATGGAAAATTTTTTCTGTAAAATAATTTCTAAACTAGACTGATATCAGAAGAGCAGAGAGCTTTCCAAAAAGGAATTTGATCTACGTTAATATCAGTGTGGCCTTTGAGTTGGCAAATTTAATGTTCTCAGTGACTAGAGGGGGCGGCCTTGGTCTGAAAATAGATATCAGAAAAGCTTACGACACAATTTCTTGGAACTTCATCTTCTAGATTCTGCGTAGGTTGGGATTCTCTGAGCAGTGGATTCGTTGGCTTCACCAGTTTCTGATTTCAACTAAAATATCAATTCTGGTGAATGGAGGTCCTTAGGGATTTTTTGGGGTGGAACGTGGTCTTCGTCAAGGAGACCCCATATCCCCAATGATATTTATTATTGCGGAGGAAGCACTTTCCAAGGGATTGTCGCGGTTGATTCAGAGCAAGGAGTTTAAGGCAATTAATGGACCTAGAGGAGCTCCTACACTTGGTCATATCCTCTTCGCTGATGACATATTCATCTTCACCAACGCCTCTATAAGGTATGTTAGAAATTTAAAAAAAATTTTGATTCAGTATCAGGACTTCTCTAGACAGTGCATTAGTTTAGAAAAAAGCAAGCTCTTCCTTGGCAAGATTTCTCTTGCTCGAAAGCAGAACATAGTAGACACTTTGGGAATTCAGATATGCTCCTTCCCTACTCGACACTCTGGGGGTCAAGATTTTTAAGAGTAGAGTGAAGAAGGTGGTGCTTTTACCTGTGATGGATAAGTTGAAGGAGCGGCTGGTTGGTTGGAAAGGCAACCTTCTCTCAATGGCAGGGAGAACGGAGTTAGTTCATTCTATTATCTCTGACAGTCTGAATCACAACTTTGCTATATTGGTGGCCTTCCTCGCTTCTCGCAGTGATGGAAAGGTGGATACAAAACTTTATCTGGACAGGAGACACGGATACTGTCAGAAAAATTACTATGAAATGAGACTCTAAGGAGGAAGAGGGCTAGGAATCAGGAGGCTTAGAGACACAAATAAGGCGATGTTGAGCAAACTGGTGTGGTGAATTAAGCATGAAAAATCTGCAGCCATCAACTTTTCTAAGGGCTCGATTTATCAAGAAGGACGGCAACTTCCACAAAGGAGGTCACTCTTCTTCTATTGCCTTAGGTGTGAAGAAGATGTGGAGCTTTGTGGAAGAGCATAAGCGTTGGATCACTGACAATGGCAATCTTGCTAATTTTTGGAAGGACAAGTGGTGGGGTCCAATGTCTGTGATAGATGAAATTCAAACATTGGTTGTTCTTAATGCCAAGGTGGGGGAGTTCATTAGAAATGGCGAATCCCTAGGGTGAATTCGGAAGAGCTGAGCAATATTTTTAAGCAAATCCAGAAGGTGATGCTCCCTGCAGATACAGCTGAAGATAAGTGTATTTGGAAATTGACGCCTTTAGATTCTTTCCCTACTTCCTCTGCATGGGAAGACATTAGAAAAAAGGGGTCGAAAATTAAATGGTGCTCACTGGTGTGGCAAAAAAACCTGGCTCCTAGGTACTCTACCCTGGGGTGGCGATTAGGCCATGGGAAGCTCCCTACGGACGAGCAGATCAAAGGGAAGGGGGTATCCCTTGCCTCCAAGTGTGTGCTCTGCAAGTAGGCTGAAAAGAGTGCTGTCACATCTTTTTTAGTTGTGCTTTCTCTTGCTCGGTATGGAAAAAGTTTGTTGACTGTTTTGATGTAGGCTGGCAGCATTATCAGGTGATGGATGATTTGTTTTCATGGTGGAAAGACGAGGCCTATGTAATAAATCTACAAAATCCGTGGCTTATGTGTTTTTCTATTTTGGCGGCAAACATTTGGTGGGAGAGGAATAGAAGATACCATGAGAACTCATCCAGAAGTGCTGGGTAGATTTTTTATTTTAGCCGCCAAGAGCTCGTGCTCTGCCTAGGGCGGTCATAGGGGGAGGTTAAAATGCCCAACAATGTTATTTACTATAGGAGGCTGGGTCTGCCTATGGAAAATCCAAGGGTCATCCCACCCCTGGAAATTCACTGGTGTAAACCTCTGAGAAACTGGATAAAGATTAATGTTGATAGTAGTTCTTTGGGAAACCCGGGCAGGGCAAGTGCAGGGGGAATTGCCCGCGACAGTGAAGGGCAAGTCTGTGACTCTTTTAGCATTTTTCTGGGTATTAAAAAAATTTATAAAGCTGAATTCAAGGCAGTCATGGAAGGGATCTTGATCGCCAGGTCGCGAGGAGCTAGTGGTATGTGGATTGAATTGGACTTGTCTGTGGTGGTAGGTGCTGTTCAGAGGAATCATATCCTATGGTTTATTCCCCAAAGATGGCTCCACGCTTCCCCCTTCTTAAAGTCAATCCCCAGGAAGATTTCTCACTGCTTTCGTGAAGCTAACCCGGTAGCCGATTTTCTAACTAAAAAGGTGTCAAAATCTGGGATCTCTAAATCTTCGGTGTCCTTCCCAAGACACATTGTTGAGGACTTGGAAAATGATGTTTTGAACAGGCATAGATATGTTCTGTTAGAGCGCTGCTTGCTCCCTCTGCTGATGGCCATGCTGAAGGTGAAAGGTTTAAGTTACTCTAGTATTTCCGACCTGTCTTTATGTATTTTTGTTTTTTCTCTTCTCATTTAATGAAATAATCTTCTAGCAAAAAAAAAAAATCAATGACTGAGGTCATGAATATGGAAATTGATTTGTAAATTGTAACCATTTATCTCCTTATTAACTATATACAATTAGTTTGATAGTTAAATAAATGATTGCATAGTATTTTGTGATCTCAATTAGTTATCATCTTAGCATTTAATTATCCATTGGTTTCAATATCAGTTATCATTTATAATGATAAACTATGATTTCGTCACAAATTTAAAGCTTTTTCGCTAAATCTTTCGTCACTATAGGTTATGAATGTAAGATTTCATTATGTTTCAAGCCCGATAATAAATTGATCTAAACCAATATTAACCCGATATTAAAAAATCAAAATTAATCGAAATCAAACCAAATCGAAACCAAACCGATCAAAAACTAAAATTCCTTAATGGATTGGTTTGGATCTTCTTCAGTCCTAGACCGAAACTGATTCAGCCTGATCGAAACCAAGCCAAACCAACCATGTGACACCCCTACTCCATTGAGTGAATCTAGGAAAAAGAAAAAAATTGAGTTGTCCAAGAAGACTTGTATAAATAAGGATTTGTGTTAAGCAGACGCTGCCACCTCACTTTTCACTAAAGGGTTATAATTCCATAAGGCCTGAGATGGAAATCCATTAACGGCTTAGGAGTATGTGCGTTGGCTAGTTCTTATGCAGGCTGGATTGAACCATGCTAGGCTAGCCTCATTGGCAGATTCTCCCTTGGTCTGGTAGTTTAGGACTAACTCTTAAGCCATTCTTGCAGGCATTATACAATCGGACCTCCGTAGCACCTTAGGGTGATTACATTGACCTTCAAATATTTCGACCATGTGATTCATATAAAAAACATAAAACCATAGTATAAGAGGACCAAAATCTGAGAACCCTAATTGAAAAATCTAAGGTTGCGTTTGTTATCATTTATGGAGCTTGTTTCTATTTAAAAAAATTGATAAAACACAAAAACTAGATAGAGATCAAGAATCATTTATGTGTTTTGGCCAAAATTGATTTTCAGTGATTTTTGCGCTGAATTTTATGAACACATTGCTTGAAATCTCAATATGGAGGGGTAAAGTAGCCATTTGCTTTGTAATTAGAAATCCAAGCCCCTTGCCCCCTCTTCTTCAGTCCGAAGTGGAGAAAGAGAGTTATAAAAAAAATTGGTGGAGGGAATATATCTTCACCCATTTCTTCAAAAAAACATTTTTGCGCATAGGGATACCAAACTATTTCTCACAAAAAACCATTTTTCTCAAATAGTTACCGAACATTTTGGGAATATATCTTCACCCATTTCTTCAAAAAACCATTTTTGCGCATAGGGATACCAAACTATTTCTCACAAAAAACCATTTTTCACAAGAAGTTACCGAACATTTTTATGTTTTGATAAAATATGATTTTCATTAATGATTTTTGATAAATAATACCAAAGAGGACCTAAGAAAACAATAAATGTATTTTTGTTCTGAAAAGTACTTTCTCTCTTCTCCAAATAGCTGAGTGCCACTTGTTCGATATCAATTTCAACATCAGATCTACCAATTTAATAAAGAACTGACCATTTGAGGTTTTGTCCCAAAATTTCGGATCAGTTTGCCAAATTAGTAATGTTAAGAAGAAAACAGAGTGAGAACTGAGACAGAACCACATAAATTTATACCATGAGGGTGAAGAAAATATCTCTCATATACTAAACAACCCCATCCACTCCCTCTCCCCCACACCCCCACTCCCCCCAAAAAAAAAAAAAAAAAAGAAAGAAGTTTACTAAGGGTTTTTCACCCAATAAAAAAGAAAGTTTACGTAGTTTGATTCTAAAATTTGTGTACATATCATGGTTTGAGGAATCAGTATCGGATCAGTTGTATTTTTTGTATCCGTCAATTAAGATCAGTATCGATAGACACCAGTCTCAATTATTGGCCGATTCTGTATCAATGTAACGGTACGGACCAAGGGTGAAAAAAAAAAAAAGGCAATGTTTAAAGAAAAACAGAGTCAAAATAATCTGACCAAAAAATAACCGATACCGTGAACTAAAACCATGATACATGTTATCCATATCACCCTTGACAAAGTGATGAATTCTTGTTGCAAGAGTTACATCTTGGATGGTTGGTACATGAGAAAATCATCTAACATTCACAGTCTAGCATTTTTAACCTTTCGGACCAATGAATAATGTGAAGATAACAAAAAAGAACTGAGAAGAAATCACATAAATTTAAACCTTGAGGCTGATAAATAGCTCATATCACTACAATGTCACCTGCAATTAATATTCAAATCCATACAAAAGCAGTACACAACATAGTATATTCAGTAACTTGGCCTAATCTAGTAAACCTTATTCTGCTTAATTTATCTTAAAAATACGAAGTCGAAACGAAAAATAATTTACAATCTAGAGCAATTTGTACCCATCGGATGTGTTTGACCTCGCTATTTTATTTTTCATTCAGCTGACAAAACATGGCATCACATTGCAACCCATGAGCGGAGGGATGAAGAGAAACACCGTAGTCGTTGGATGTGTTTTATCTTGTAATTCTCTCTACCTCCATCACGTTTCAACCTCCGTTCATGATCTGGGTGCAAGGGAAATATCTTCAGTACTTTCAACGTGGTGACATACTGTAGTCCTTCTGGAAGATTCATCAATCGTGGACAATTGTGGAAGCAGAGGAATGCTAAGCTTGGCAATGCTCCTTCTTCAATCTCAGTCCATTCCAACAGATTCACAGAAGCAATAATAAGTACCTCTAGCTTAAGAAACCCACCCACCCGGCAAAATTCTTTGTTTATTTGTTTGACCTTGCAAGCTTCCCAGAGTGTTAGATATTTCAGGTTAGGAAGAAATTGAAATACAGAAACTGCTTCCTCAGGTAGAAAGGAAAAACCTAATCTTAGCATAGTGAGGTTCTCCATAGAGCAGAGCCAGTCAGGTAGATCCGTTAGACGCCCGTCTAGGCAAAGTTTTCTAATGAATGGCGGAGGTGAAAATTGCTCCAATGTGGGCAGCAGGTCATCCTCTTGACCATTTGTATATACAGAGAAAGATAGAAGTCCTCTCATCTTCATAATAGCAGCAGAGAGCTCACTGGCATGTTCTTGGGATACATCCCTCAATTGCAGTTCTCTGAGTTGAGTCAACCTACTTAATTCTTTTATGATGCCAGGCCTCATGAATAAACCAGTTATACTTAGGAGGTTTGTTAATATGCCTATACCTGAGGGGACTTTTATTTCATTCAGTGCCAACTTAAGGTGCCTCAACTGTAGAAGATTCAGAACTCCATTTGGCAATACTCTCAGCCTTCTAGGCCATCTAATATCCAAAGTTTGTAAGTTTTGAAGATTACCTATGCTCTCTGGAATCTCATCCAGTGCTGAACCTCTTAAGCCTAGATACCTCAACTGTATCAGATCTCCTATTTCTTCTGGTAAGCTCTTAATTTTAAGATTCTCCAAGTCCAAAACTCGCAAAAAATTTAAGGTATACAAGGCATTTCTTACGCAGGCCCAATGATCATCAGGAATGCCTTCATTCCAATACTCACAGGGAATTAATCCTTGTGAATAGACTGGAATGACAAATAATGATAGAATTGGGTGATCATTCAAGATTGCCATGATAGTTTCACCACGGTAGGGGATCCAAACAATGTGGGAACTCTGAGGAAAAGTAGAATCTAAATCTAGATTCCCAGCAATACTTTTTCCTTGCTGCCGGTTATGACTACAAATTTTAAGATAAGGGTCGGCAACTTTGAGTTCACTTTTGAACCAAGGTTCAACAATTTCAACTCGAAGCATCCCTTGGGCAACTAATTCCTTGATATTTTCTTCAGCAGTATCCTCCATGACTTCCCCTGGTCTTTCTTGTAAAATACCTTCAGCCACCATTAGCCGAACCAATCTTCCTCTACTTATTTTCTCAGGGAAGAGAGAACAGTAGAGTAAGCAGGATCTAAGGTAAGGAGGCAATTTTCTATAATTCAAAGCAAAGGGAGCAAGAGATTCTTTACCTACATCAACATCAACAGTAGAAGAACTTTGCCCATTTTCCTCTTTTGCTTCCAATGTCAGCGGCATATTGGGTTGAGAACTTCGGTGTGAAATTCCGGCAAGACGTGCATTGATCTTCTCTAATTCATAGCCAAACTGCACAATTGACAGTGCCTGATCAGACCCATCTTGGCTTCTAGCCTTAGCGACATACTGATTGATACAATTGTCAGTGTCATGTACTGTTTCTATCAAATCGTCCCGCCAGTTAAAAAACAATCCATCCTCTTGTTTGCTCCTACCTACTTCTCCAGGAAAGCTTCCAATCTCCTCAAGTCTGTTCTTGAGCTTTTGGATTTGATATTGCAGACCTGGAGAACCTTCATTCTTTAGCCATATTAGAGAACTGGATCTTTGCAGAAAGGATTTCACTAAGGCTTCTGCCATCTCCAATTGATGTGAATTAGGATGACAAACAAGGATAGCCTTCTTTGGTAGATATGTGAAGGGATTTATATCCTTGAGTGCCACACCCAACATTGTTAATAAAGTGAATAATACAAGAATGGAGGAGAAGTCTTCATAACGTGCACGACAGGACAGATTGAAGGAAAAAAAAGAAGGAAAGACAAGAAAACAAGTAGGAGAAAATGTTAGGTCGATGTGACATACAAGAAAAGTTTTTATCTAATATTCAAGAAAGGAATTTCACTGCTCGTTGTGTTTATATTTCAGTTGTTGCTATCACATTCACAAAGTCAAGTTCACATGGAAAATTGAGTAGAAGAAAATATCTTTCTGTCCTTCCCAATTAAATTGGTCTGGAAAATATGTGTTATAGAAGAAAAAAAATCTTCCAAGGTAGAAAATCAGGTCCATTGAATCGAAAAGTAGTTATTTTTCCAAGGTTTAATGGAGAAATGGAAGAAAGGACTAGCTAACATTGTGTGATCAAGTCTATGTAAATTGACATATCAAAATTAATTGATTCTGGACGTATTCCACAGTTTCAGAAACAGAGGAGCACATCCAAGGATGGACCAACCGTCTAGTTCCATGAAACAGCCCCATCTATGACATGGTTAGTGATTAAAAAATAAAGCAGAATTCTAAGGGATAATATAATAAATTAAACCACCCCCACCCCCAAACAAATAAAAATTGAGGACTAATGTCCCCTGAACAATCTCTGCTTCCATAGATGTAGCAGAAAAATCCGCAATCTGTTTGCATCTTGCTGCTACAATGTTCCTTCTATGATCCTTAATCAGAATACCCCTACCACCAAGACCTGTATTTGATTTCCTGAGACAATCAGTAAATATAATGAATTGGTTTGAGGGAGGGATTGGTGGTATAGATGGCAAGACAAAAAGATCTTTACAACCAGTTGTCTTTTCCTTTAAAATGGCATTCCTAACCTCTTCAACATAAAATTGAAAAGCATTAATGGTATTGTACAGAGATGGATTCACTTGATTAAATGTAACCTGGTTTATCACTTTTCCAGGTTTGCCAAAGTAGGTTGGTCCATTGACACGTGGTGTCACATGGATCTGAATGATTAGTAAACATATTAAGAAAAGGGAGAGGGATAGACACACCATGCACATGCTGCAAGCTAGAGAGTGGCACCAATAGGGGCATGAGAGGGGGCAGGGGTCATTCCAAAGGGGGAGGAGACAGATAAACACAGCGGGTGCTAGTTGAGATATGTGGGCGGTGTGCCTGGCCTTTTCCCTTTTATGAAAACCCAGAAATTGTTCTTTAAAGCTTTTACCTTGGAAATCATGTCTATTGAGTCAAAACGGGGAAGCCCTCCAGCAGCTAGAAGCAAAACCACAGTGAAATAGACCATTAGTAATAAATGGAATCATTGCAACATTTCAAAAAAAAAAAAAAAACTTTTTTTCTCTGGATTAATGTAGAAGCAATATCTTATTTTATCTAAATACATTCCACCTCCAGCTAAACTTTCTAGACTAAGAAAATTACCAAAGTAGGACTAACAGACACAAAACACAGCATTAACATCTTCGGTTTCTACTTGTCTTGGAATTCCCTGGCCTCTCTCCCTTCTCCAAATAAAAGAATGCCACTTATTCTACATCAAATTTCAACATATGATGTGCCAATTTAATAGAGAAGTGACCATTTGAGTTAGTTACAAGAAACAAGACTAGGGTGGAGAAAAGCCATATATAGGATGTAAAATCCTAGCCGACATGAAAGAATCAATCCTGTCTGACTAAAACCTCTTATATATAGAGTATAATAATGTGAATACTCATAATCCTAAAAGAAGCAGAAAAATTTCTCCCTATATTTTCAACAAACCAATAGAAGAGCTCCATGAAAAGTTGGATTCCAACCAGAGTGCTAGACCCTCAAGAGGATTCTGTTTCTGGCTAGCATCAAGTGATGTCCACAGTCTATCATTTTCATCCTTTGGGTCCAATGAGTGATGCGAAAAAGAAAATAGAGTGAAATGTCCCTCCTACAACCCAATCCTCAATTGGCGCAGGGAAATTTGCGTTTTCTTGTGAAATTACCAGCCAGCTGTGGTAGTACTATAGTAACTGTAGACTTTCTTGATGAAAGTCCATAGAGGGTAAGAATTCAGTGTTTGAATCATGGTGGTGGTATATTGTAATCCTTTGGAGAGTGTCATCAATCATGGGCAACAGCAATTGAGGAATTCCAAGATCAGTAACCAACCTAACCTTTTAGATATGAATCCATATGCCAATTAACAAGTAGCTCACATAACTACAATGTCACTGGCAATATTCCAATCCAACAAAAACAGTACACTACATAGTTCATTAAGTTTGGCCAGATCCAGTAAGCCATCATCTGCTTAGTTATCTTAAAAATAAAAAGTGGAAATGAAAAACAGTATACATTCTAAGGAAATGTGTATCCATGGGATGTGCTTGACCTTGTAATTTTCATTTTTTCCTTCAGTTGAAAAACATGGCATCACATTGCAGCCCTTTCATGTGAATAGGGATGAAGAGAAAAACTTGTGGGATGTGTTTGATCTTGTAATTTTCTTTTGCCTCAGTCCATGATCTGGGTGCAAGGGAAGATATTTTCAGTACTTTTAACGTGGTGACATATTGCAGTCCCTCTGGAAGATTCATCAACCATGGACAATTTTGGAAGCAGAGGAATTCTGAGCTTGGCAATGTCTCTTCTTTAATCTCAGATCATCCCAGTAGATTCATAGAAGCAATAATAAGCCCCTCTAGCTTAGGAAACCCATCCAAAGAGAGGTGTTACAATATCTTAATAGCAATAAATCACTTAAAAATAAGAGAGAGAGAGAGAGAGAGAGAGAGAGAGAGAGAGAGAGAGAGAGAGAGTTTTGGGATTCATAAAAGTGCTAATGAAATGTTTTTATTGAGCAGAAATCTACTGTATCTGTTTGTTTTAAGCTTGACGCCCACCCTTTGATATCAGACCATTCCCAAAATCAATAAAGAGTAGATAAATCGCCATACAAATGCAGAGAGTATTGTGGACCATTGTCGAAGTTAACCTGATGCCTCCTCCATGGAAAGCAAGACAACTGATCTTGGATTACAGCAATCTCCTTTAAAAGCTAAATAGTGATTCAGTCTATTTGCTCCTAGACCATCATAGAGAATTTCTCATGAATTTCTTTAGTATGTGAGGAAAGTTGAAATCTGGGAACACTTTGGACCCTAAAACCACCATCCTTATTATCAGTCCCGTCTGAGAAACTATGTGTTTATATTTGTTCCATGAATCTAATGATGATTACTTTTCAAAAGGAAAAAAAAAAAAAAAAAGTAGCAGGAAGTACTAGAATCCATATTAAATTACATCTCACGGTAAGCTGAGTATGGTTTGCGTAGTTATCTTAAAACAAGAAGAAAATGAAAAAACTGTGTTTACATTCTGAAGAAATTATACCAATTGGATTTATCTGACCTCTAAATTCTCTTTTCCTTCAATTTTTGAAGCTTCGCAGCAACTTAAAAATATTAATTTTGGTTTCGGATTTTTGGGTAAGGATCATTGGCATGAGAAGAGCCCAATTAATCTACATTTGGAAAGAATCACCATATGATTT
>NW_024869218.1:0-30245 GCF_013358625.1 Macadamia integrifolia | reverse complement strand
ATGCTCCCGCGCGTTGGCTTATCCCTATGCTAGCAAGGTAGCGTTTTTTTTTTTTTTCCTAAAAGTCAAAATTGTAATAATGAAAAGAAAAAAACACTTAGGTATGAAGGTAGCGCTCTCTTGCCCTAAAATTATACATAATAATTATTATAATGAAAAATGTTATTATTATCAAAATTGGTGAAAAAATGTTGTATTTTTTTTTTTTTTTTTGCACAACCTTATTCTTCTTCTACGAGGCTAAGATCTATTTGTTTCAACAAATTTATTTGTATTTATAAATATAGGGTCGAACTGGGCCGGGATCAAACTAGGGTTTCAGCGTAGACCCACTTTGACCGGACCCCAAACTCAGATATCTCAACTCTGGCCTAACCTGTAGGTGAAAAGCCCAATAGGCTGTCTCAGGGTTGAGCATGGGCTTGGGTGAGCTCAGGTTCACCAGGCCAAAGTTGCACCTTAATTCGTATCCAACACAATCTGCTTGGTGTCCAACATTGTTGGATCTCGCAAGTGAAGTTTCAGCCCTAAAATCATAATAAAAGGAACTCCCAAATGTCAAAAAAATATAAAATTGCCTCTTGTTTGTTCTGTTGTGAATGAAATTATTGTAATTCAAGAAACTTTTCCTACATCTAACCACATCAGGTGCATGTTTTTATTAAAACTTGTGCATGTCACATTAGATTATTTTTGTCAATTTCAATCAAATGGCAATAGAGTATAACTTTGCAACAATATTAAAATCCATAAATGGTTGACATTTTGTTTTTGCTATTATAGTCTGGTTATAGAAAATGGGAAAAACTCAACAAGATAATACCACTTGAGGGTTCAACCTTGAACCTTAAAGCTTTCCATAGAGATGATCTCCGGTATATTAAGTGACATTCATATCCCAAATAACTAATGTGGGGCCATACCGTTATAAGTCCCAACATCTCAATAGCTATGCAACTGATTAAATTGCTTCTCACATCTGCAAAGAAGGGAAATTTTGTCCTATGAGAATAGTACAATATCAGAATATTCTTATGACTTGTTTTTTTTATCTGGGTAAATGATTTGGTCATTCTAATCATTTGATAGATGAAGAATTCTATTAATAAGCCTTAAGTTGAATTGGGTGATCCATCTCAATCATATGACCATTAAATTTTTTTTTTTGTTTCCAAAAAAGATTTAACATAATAAAAGAATTTTTAAATTAAAATATTGATATTTTGGCACATTTGCATTCTACCATAAAAGACACATTTGTAAAATCTTTGAAGAGTTTGTTTTGATTCTCTTCTTCTTTTTTTAACAATATTTTAATCCAAAGAGAAAGTAGCTTAAGGCAATTAAAATCACATTGTGTTTCTCTATGCAAATTATCCCCTCTATAGAAATTAAATCTCACTTTCCCTCCCACTAACTATTGTTAGTAAGAAATTAAATTTCAAATTCAATCTATAACTATTGCAAATGCACATATGGAAGAAATATTTTATTACAAAATCTTACCATAATAATTAGCATTCCTTTCCATTTTATAAATTCCGCAATACCTCTTTATAGTTGTATTAAAAAAATGATGTTCTTACAAAGGGAAAAAAAAAAGTATTAAAATAATGATGAAAGCCTGGTGAGGTTTAGCTTAAATATTAATGTTAAATTAAAGTGATTCATTTCTTTCTAAATAGTCAGTCTATATGGAGATTTATCTCGAAAAATGTGGCTCATTCCACCATTTGTCTTTGCTTCAATATTGATCTTCACTTTGTTTGGCAATGGCGGTCAAGCTTTTGGTGATTGTAGTGCTAATGTTGCATATACCATCACTGTTATAAAATATGTCGGCCATGGTAATTTTTCTACAATTCAGACTGTCATCGATTCTATTCCCACGATGAATGATTGGTTGGTTCGCATCCTCGTTAGCCTCAGATTTTATAGGTAACTTATATATCATACTATCATTCTACTATTAAAAAGTACATACTCCTGTTTTTGGTATACTTTTTCAAAAGACAAAAAAGACTATCGACATCTACAAAAAACACTTTCCAACCGACAAAAAAACCCCTCCAAATGGAAGAGAAAAAAAAAAAAAAAAAAAGGTGGAGCAGAAAGGGGGAAGTAATTATTAAGTGTTAAAAATGATTAAAAAAGAAGTTGGCACATAATAACCCACAAGAGGCGTGGTTAATCCTTCCCTAATCATGGGGGAGAAAAAATAAGGAGATTTACTAAGGTAAATATGAGAGAGAGAGAGTGAGAGAGATTTAAGGAGGAGCAATAGCAATCTCTCTCTCTCTCTCTCTCTCTCAGCTCCTAAAATCTCTCATTCCCCTACCGTAAAATATCCATCCTCCCTTATGGTAGTAAGGTTTCTCTCAATCCTCTTTCATCGATTTTGATAGTTTTTTTGGTATGAAATTCCTAACTAATTATGCCATTACTTCTCTTTATTTATCTCCTTTCAAATTTTGTATTATCTCTATAATACACTATCCTACCTTAGGTCTCAATCTAGCTAAAATATATTAATTCAATTTTATGTTACTATTTTTCCACATGGATACTACCCGGAAAGGCACGTAAATTTTGTTTCTTAATTTATTATTATTATCACCAGAAATGAATCTCATTTATTTCTATCCATTTTTGCAGAGAGAAAATAAAAGGATTTGTAGAAGAGGAAATCCTAAATAGAGAAGACAAAAGGTTTTGCAAAGACTAAGGAAAGAAGAAAGATAACAGATTGAACAGAAACAGAAGTATGGAAGAGGGTTTGCCAAATGGCTCTCTTGGGTAGCATTTAATGTTATTAATACTATTAAATTGTCTATTAATTCAATATTTGATTATCATTTGATTGTCAAATGTCTCTCTCCCATCTTTGCAGGAGATTCATTCACACTTAGCCCTTGCCTATATTTACCAAAGAGAATACAAAAGAGCAACTACAATAGCCCAGACTCAATTTCAGATTTCTCTACTCTCGAATCACTAGTCCAACATTTCTCAATTACACAAAAGAGCCACTACAGTAGCACAAAATTTCTCAATTTCAGGTTCCTAGGCAAGAAGGTATGTTTTCTAACTACACTGAATTTGAATCACTAATTTTTTTTTAAACATTATAGAATGACTTTGCTAATGTGAAATATGTCGTTTGTTTCTCTAGGTACTATCATCTCTTTGTGTAACCCAGTGTATTCTACGAAGTTAGTTCTATCTAGAGAGTGCAGTGTGCACTTGCTTCTCAAAAGTACTAATTTGTTGCTTTGAAGTGAATAGACTTATAATTGGTTCCAGATTATTTTGAATAAACATTATTCATTTGTTATCTATTTTCAATGAATCTTAGTGTAGAGGAAACAAAAATGGAGCAATTTAGCAATGATTTGTAGGTTTACAGGGTCTCACTGTAACTCGTTGCTTGATACTTTACAATCTGAACTTATTTCTAACAAATTCAGAAGCACTTGCTAAGCCTTTTTTGTTTTTTTCCCTTATTTTGGGTACACAAATATAATGTCTGATTATGATTATAGAGATGAAAGTAGAATAACTTGATGCCTTTCAACTTCATATATGTATCACATAGTTGAATGGGCCCTTCTTACAAAATTACCAACGAGCTCAAGCATTATCTTAAAATCTAAGCCATACAAATCATGTAATTTTGCCTTATTTATTCAATTAGCTTGTATCATACATTGCTATTTGCTACATAACAAAAGCCCATACGTGCTTGTTCTTCAATCCTTAATTTTCTCATCTCATCCATCTTTATGTATTTCTATCTATATTATGTATAAAGAGAGAAGGTTACAGTCCCAATAGACAAGCCCCACATAATTCTTCAAGGAAAGAGTCCTAAGAGTACTATGATTTCATGGAAAGCCTATACAATTACGGATAGAGTGCTACTTTCACCATATTTTCTGACAATTTTGTGGCAAAAAAAAATTGCATTCAAGTTGAATCAACATAATTTATTCCTTCCTTATTCACCATTTCCAATTTTTTTAGATCATCTAATTAATTCCCTTTCATCTTATGATTGATCACCATTAGGTGATTAAGTTATATCAAATACTTACTTTTTATTTGTATGGTTGTAAATAGGATGCATATAATACCACAGACCAGTCAATGGAAGTTCTAATATATAGTCAGTTACAGTCGAAGTAGTTGGTGACAAATCATCTTTTTATGGATGTAGCTTCTACGGATTTCAAGATGCATTGTGGGATACAAAAGGTTTCCATTACTTTAAAAACTGCCAGTTCATATGTGAGGTATATACATAATGAAATTGGGGTCAAGTCTCAATGTGTAACACTTGTGTCTTACCCCGATCGAATTTGAACTTTTCTGATAGATCTCGGACAAGGGATACAAAGCACCAACGGATTTTGGCTTGCGACAGCTCATTGTAAAAAGGGAAGTGATGATCCCAATTGGTTGTGCATTTCATGCCAGTCCAACTGGAGGGGATTCAAACCTTTCAATCCCAGATGGTACGTGAATTCCGCCTTCTACATTCGACTCTCGGCACATACCAAAATTGCCGAAAGACCATGCCCATAACCTAGGGCAACCCCATAAGCAATGACCAAGTGGAGATAGCAGGAAGTCAAGGCATAGCATTGCCTTGACCACCGAAAACAAGGCCATTTGAAACACCTGGGTTGAATCTGGTGACCTGTATCTGATGACCTAATGTACTGTTGGTTGGGTTTCGATGCCAATGGGCCCTACCACTCGCATCATGGCCAGCCCCGAATGACCTTCCACACTCTCCCACATATTCCCCCATGACTTGTGCACCCTATGAGTCTAAGGAGGTGGACCCACTTCTCCTGAATGATGGATTAACCTACTTGAACCAGACAAGTGCCAACTAAACAAACCCTAAGTATTTCACTTACTATAAATAGGAGAAGTGAGTTCATTCTCATTTCTCACTTGTCCAAAATGTGGGAAGGAGAGAAGAGAGGAGAGAAAGGAAAATAGGGAAGGAGGAGGAAGAGGTTCACCCTAGCTCCTAGCTTCATATTTTGTTGTCGGATTCTTGCCGGAGATAGGCGCTACATTCCATACCTCTCTTTCCTCATTTCTAGCTTGTGACCTTGAGCAAGGGAGTGAATCACTGGGTTGGAGGGGTAAGCCTCAGCCCTAGAACATCCCAAAGGTTGGGTGAGTGTGCATCACACTCTCCCATGTGATTTGTCAAGCTCAAACCAAGCTGGGTGAGCTCCGGCAACACTTTTGACCAAATGTGAAGTTAGGGTTCAACAGTTCAGTTGCTGTAATTCCAAAATGGCTAGGTGGAGTTGGGACTTCTTTCGCTTAAAATGGATGTAAAAGATCCCCTACAAACTCCATGAAACAAATACTGACAGTCGGGATCGAGCCGAAGAACCCCCATTTGTGTGGACTCATATTTGAAATTCCACTGGAAACACCTGGGATGGATCCGGTGGCATATTGTTGGTGAAGTGCCAGCCCTTCGGAGGCCTTTGCTAAGGCCACCAGAAACAGAACTGATATTTCCAGTGGAAAATGTCTATTTTCGGTGGCATATTTCTAATGACCCTCTCTTTTCTGTCAAAATTGATAGAACTAATACTCTTTGGGGAAGCCCTTATGGGTTTCCCTTTGGTGTTTGTGACATGTATTGACATCCGATTACCCTTGTACATAGGATAGAGACAAGCACATATAAAGAGACCGAAAGTGAATTGATGTCCGGTTGACACACTTGGAACTTTTTATCTCCAAGTACAACCAAGGTAAGAGATGGTTGACTTTTATATTTAGAGTGTTTATTATTTATAAATCATTCACATGTGTTAGGAATTTATGAATGCTTCTTTAATTGTTAAATGAATATTGAATCTCTTACATGATGCTCCATATTGAATTGTGTTATGTTTGTGGAACTGGAAATTGGATATGTGATGTGTGTTGTTAGACGGGATCCGGTGTGGTTGAGGTGATTCTGGTACTGTTGTCATCTTGTGGATGTTGCATTCATGCATTGTATATGTGCATTAGATTAGATATAGTCATGGATTGCACCTTGTGGCTGATGGTGATTCTAGTATCGTGCACTCTTGGACTATATTGGAAATGCATATGCTTTGTGGCCAACGGTAATTCCGATATCTTATAGCCTATACTCAATTGCTTGTATGCTAGATAAGCTTGGAAATGGATGCGATGTGGCCAATGGTTGATTTTGGTATCGTATTCCATACTAACTGTATCATTATGCAAGGCAAGTAGTATATTGTGGTTAGATCACATTCCCTATGCTACGTCCCCTTGCCAACAAGTAGTAAGGTGTTGGATAACCCAACTGTGATATGTTCAATGAACCTTTTTGGAATGCCACTCTCACGGTACAATGTGATTGTTGCCAAAGGTGGGAAATAGTCCAGCGTAGCTGATGGTGATTCCGATGTCATGACTTTCAGGAGGGGGTTATCAGGGTTTGCTGGGTGACCAATGGTCGCAATCCGGTGCTGTGACTTCATTCTCACTTCTCACTTGTCCAAAATGTGGGGAGGAGAGAAGAGAGGGGAGAAAGGAAAAGAGGGAAGGAGAAGAAGAAGAAGGAGGAGGAAGATGTTCACCCTAGCTCTTGGCTTCGTATTTTGTTGTCGAATTCTTATTGATGATAGGTGCTACTTCCCATACCACTCTCTTTCCTCATTTCTAGCTTGTGACCTTAAGCAAGGGAGTGAATCACTAGGTTGGAGGGCTAAGCCTCAGACCCAGCACCAGAGGTTGGGTGAGTGTGCATCTCACTCTCTTGTGTGATCTTTTGAGCTCAAACCAAGTTGGATGAGCTCTGGCAACACTTGTGACCAAATGTGAAGTTATGGTTTCAACCATTCGGTTGCCATAATTCCCAAATGGCTAGGTAGAGTAGGGACTTCTTCGGCTTAAAATGGATGTAGGAAGACCCCCTACAAACTCTATGAAACAAATACCGACAGTCGGGATCGAGCTGGAGAACCCTCATTTATGTGGACTCATTTCTAAAATTCCACCGCAAACACCTGGGATGGATCCGGTGGCATATTGTCGGTGAAGTGCCAGCCCTTAGGAGGCCTCTGCTAAGGCCACTTGAAATAGGACTGATATTTCCAGTGGAAAATGTCTATTTTCGGTGGCATATTTTTGGTGACCCTCTCTTTTCTGTCAAAATTGACAGAACTAGTACTCTTACATGATGCTCCACATTGAATTGTGTTACATTTATGGAACTGGAAATTGGATATGTGATGTGTGTTGTGAGATGGGATTCGGTGTGGACGAGGTGATTCTGGTACCATGGTTATCCTGTGGATGTTGCATTCATGCATTGTATATGTGCATTAGATTAGATGTAATCGTGGATTGCACCTTGTGGGCGATGGTGATTCCGGTATCACACTCCAAGACTATACTTGAAAATGCCTACGATTTGTGGCTAATGGTAATTCCGATATCTCATAGCCCATACTCAATTACTTGTATGCTAGATAGGCTTGGAAATGGATGCGATGTGGCTGATGGTAGATTCTGGTATCGTATTCTATACTAACTGTATCATTATGCAAGGCATGTAGTATATTATGGTTAGGTCATATTCCCTATGCTACATGCCCTTGTCAACAAGTAGTAAGGTGTTGGATAACCTAACTATGGTATGTTCGATTTACCTTTCCGGAATGCCACTCTCGCGGTGTAATACCCTGCTTCTTAAACCCAGTCTAATTACACGGTTGACCCGGTTTAACCATGCAGGACCCGAACCGAAGAGGGTTAAGGCGGGTTCCTTATGGACCATGATAGTAAGGGTGACTTTGAACACCGGCTGGCTAGACAAGTCCGAGAAAGTGCCAGAGGAGACGGGTGTACCCAAGCTATGTACATGCACATATCATAAGGCCATGTACGGATAAAGCAGGTGTGTAACCGTATCTTAAAGCGCATACGTATGTTGTATCTTATGCCGAGAGTGAGATTCGTGCCGAGAGTCGAATTCCATCAAAATCCCACTTAGTGGCCAATTTTAGCCCTCAGGTGGGCGGTCACAGGTGGGCGCATCCGCCCACCTGAGTGACCCACCCATGAGGTTACATGATGTTTTAAAAAGTATAAATAGCTATCATTATGTTTTTCATTTTTCTCATTTATAACACTCGGGTGTTTGGTGAGAAAAGTAAAGAGGAGAGGAGAGAGAAAAGAAGGGAAAGAAGAGGAAAAGGGAAGGAAGAGGAAGAAGAAATGGATTTCAGCGGCGCCAAGGTTTGATCTTCCATTCCGACACTGGAAGAGTGATCTCCAACACGAGATCTACGTTTAGAGGTGAGCAAAGGCTAGGTTCCTTAAACTTTCAGCATACCCGAGTAAAACCCTTGATTTGGTTAGAGTTCCTTGAGGTCTTGTAAATACTCCTTGAGATGATGAATCTAAAGGTTTAATAGATAGTTTATGTGTTGATTTTGAAGGATTTGAAGAAGTGTTTACAAGGTTGGAGAAGCATTGGTGATTTGAAGTGATTTTGGGGTTTTGAAGGTGTTCTTGAGCAAAGAAGGTAAGATGGCTTTCCATTCCTTAAATCTAACCTAGATCTTGGTTAAAACCATCTAATGAGACCTTGAATGTGTGGAGAATGGATTTAGAAAAGCCCCATTTGATTCCCCCAAAGGTTGGGGAAGGTTTCGGGAAAAATGGCATTTTCCCGCCAAGATCGGTGGGCCAAATGGCCCGCCTGAGGGCACCTGCCTGAGAGGGCAGGCCCTTGGGGCCAACCAGTGGGCCAACCTGCCTGCTGGTCCTAGCAGGGCCCTCTGGACCAATCGACGGGCCCAATCGGTGGGCCGACCTGCCCACCGGTCATGCTAGTGGGTCAAGACAGGTGGGCTGTCCGACCCACCCGAGAGGCTCCCAACGTGATTTTTATATCGGAATGGACCCAAAACGGACATACGACCTTTTTTTAGAATTATAAACATGATTTTACTACCAAATATTGTTAGTTTTGACCCCAAAGTGGTGAAATGCTAACCCCATTCACTTATGATAGGTTCACCAAATCTTATGCTTCTTGCACCGGATCTCACCCGTACCAGGCGTGAGTCTTTGTACACTACAGGTAAGTGGGGAGAGGACGTTTGGCCTTGTTTCAAGGCTTACTTGGCATTCATTTAATTGTATCTAGACTAGCCATGTCATCATGCAAATGCTATGTAGTTTAGTCATCCTCAAATTCTCACGCCATGCGTGTTGTGTTTATTTTCTCAATGTCAAATGGTGATGTGCTTATGTGATGAATGTTGACATCGTTGTGCAAAATGCATTAATAGACTAGATTCCGTAGTTGGCTTAGAAACGAGAGCAATGGTGGCCCGTGGAATGGGACACGGAGGCATTATGCAATCGTACTGTCATATAGGAGCATGCGGTGTAGGATTATCATCTTCCCGTGTTACGACCCTTCCCAACAGGGGTTGAGGTGTTGGGTTACCATTTGGGGGAAGTAGTGGTCACGGTTGTCGGGTCACTGCGGTTAGACATACGCCCGGCTGGTCATTAGGACAGTCGGCAACCCCAGTGGTATATTCAAGAGGGCCAATCGTACTGCTTTTAAATTGCTGGAGTCAGTACCTTTATTTTCTGTCATTTACTTTTATGTTGAGAGCTGATGGTCAGCATATTTTACTTTTCTAAGTACTCATGATGGGCCTTCTCTGACAGCCCTATGGGCGTATCACGGGATGGAGTTCGCGGCTCGTACCCGGAGTATACGTGCACTGTGATTGTAGTAGCACTAAACCCAAGACTTAGTAATGTTGGTTTGGTGGATGTGATTTAAAAACGAATTACATAACATATAGTGCATATAGTTGTGATTGTTGTGTGGACTGCTATGTGGTCCTTCTTTTCACTTACTGAGCTAGTGAGCTCATCCCACGTGTGCACCTCTTTTAGATGATTTTGCAGGGCACAACTTGAAGAGCAAGGGTTGGGCCCCATAGTTGAATTCCCTGAAGAGGATTAATGGGTCCCCAAGGAATTAGAGCGGAATTAGAGCACGGCACGGATTGCCCGTGCAAGGGCTATGCTGTGGGACCGCAGTTTTGATACCGAGCTGAGCTGAGCTTGACTCTTTGATACCGCAGATTTGGACCGGCGGGCCAACCGACGGCCCAACCTGCCCGTCGGTGGCAGCCCACCGGTTGAGAGAAAACCTAGAAATAAAAATAAGAAAAAATAAAAATGGACAATGTGGGGGTATTATAATAATAATTATTATTATAATAATATACCTAAAAAAAAACATTATACACTAAAATATCCCGTGCGTTGGCATATGATTATGTGCCGATATAAATTCTAAGGTGTTTAACCAATGTGGTGTATGATATGTTTCAGGTACAGGGATACGATGGTACGTACTAGATCCGGTAGCAATGCACGAGGTACCTCGCCTGGTCCTCGTCCGGTCGGTCGACCATCGAATCCCAGAAGGTCCCGCTCTATGGGGCAAACCTCACTTCCACAACCTCCAGAGACCTTTGGTCAGGGTGGGGCACAAGGGGACCCACCTATGTCTGCACTTCCGGACCCTCCACCGGTTATCACTCCGGGTGATGTTGCTACCATAATTCAGCAGTCATAACAGGCTTTCCAGCAGCAAATGCTTCAACAACAGCAAGCATTTATGACTGCTATACAGCAACAATTGGACCTTTCTCAAACAGGTCAACCTCCCCGGATACTTACTCCACGGGACCCGCCTGTAGGGTCTGGTATGGGGCAACAAGTGGGAGGTACACCTCCAATTCCACCCTTCAGTGTTCCTCCGTATGTGGTGCCCCCTCCATACCCTTACTATCCAGCTTATGCTCCCAATTACCCACCGGCGAATAATACGTCGAGGGTAGTGGAGTCGTTCAAGAGGAACTTGCCACCTGTATTCTCTAAGGTGGGGAGTGTTCCTCTAGAGCCGGACCAATAGATCCAAGAGCTGGAGAAAATATTTGAGGTGATTGAGTGCACTGAAGCACAGAAACTTATTTGTGCGGGTTGCAACTCAAGAAGGAGGCCAACTCTTGGTGGCAAGCCTCCAAGCCCATATTGTTGGCCGCACATCCAGAACCCACCTGGGAACAGTTCAAGGAGTTGTTCTTGGACAATCATTACCCACGTAGCTTTCGAGACCACAAGGAGACTGAGTTTATGGCTTTAACTCAAGGAAGTAAGACTATCCTTGAGTATCAGTAGCAGTTTGAGAGCTTGTTCCATTTTGCCCCTAGGCATATGCGGACAGCTGAAGAAAAGGCTGCAAGATTTCTAAAGGGCCTAAAGGCATCCATTGGGTCTGTACTTGAGGTCTTAGACTTGACAGACTATGGCCAGATTGTGCAGAAGGCCAAGACCATGAAGATAAGCAGAAGGGAGAACAGTCCCTCACACCTGGACTGTGGAAGAGAACAAATCCATTTCCGGATATGGGCAACTCCCCCAAGGCATACCGTGGGTCATATAGTTCTGGGCCTACATATAGGCAGCCCTATAGGCCATCTAGCTACCCTCCTCGACTAGCTGGTCGTTCGGGCTCTACATCTTTCTGCCCAAACACTAGTGCGGTACCTACAGTTCCAAGGCCGCCCCGACCTTCATCTACAACGGGTCAAGTACAGAGGGCCCCCGCCCCAGTTTTGACATCACAGATCCATTGCTTTAACTGCCATTCCTATGGGCACTATACTAAAGACTATCGGGTCAGACCAGCCTTGCCCTCCATTTAGCCCTCTGCGTTCCGACCTCCCTTAACTCGGGGGAATCAGCCGTAGGGAAGGATGTATGCCCTATCAGCTGAGGAAGCTGAGGCCAGCACGGAAGTGGTAGCAGGTACATTTTAAGTTTAAGAATTTCCTTATGTTGAATATTGATAACCTGCTATACTTATATGCATTGTTACACTAGGTGTTCTACCTATATCGGGCATACCAGCCTATGTCTTATTCGATTCAGGAGCTACACATTCATTCATATCTAAGAGATTGGCTGGGAAACTTGGTATGTCACCCAGGACCCTAGATCATGGGATGATTGTTAGTATGCCTACTGGTAAAGTTACACAGTTGAAGGAGGTGAATGGGCCGTGCCCAGTGGAAATCAATGGGAAGAAATTGGATGCACAACTCATTAAGTTTAATATGCAGAATTTCGATGTTATACTAGGCATGGATTGGTTGTCGGCTCATCGAGCTAATGTGATGTGTGCTGAAAAGCTGATTAGGGTGACAGATGATGAAGGAAGAGAATTGGTATACCGAGCAGATAAAATGAAACGGGCGAGAAAGGTCCTCGTCTCTGCCCTTCAAGCGGTAAAGTTGTTGGAGAGTGGATGTCAGGGCTACTTAGCATCGGTACTTGATGTTGATGCAAGGATTATACCTCTAGAAGAGGTAAAGGTGGTTAAAGAGTTTCCCGACGTCTTTCCAGATGATCTGATGCATTTACCGCCTGATAGAGAGTTGGAATTTGCCATAGACTTGGTTCCTGGAGCAGCTCCGGTGTCTAAAGCCCCATACCGGATGGCACCAGCCGAACTGAAGGAGTTGCAGATGCAGTTGCAAGATTTGTTGGAGAAGGGGTTTATTCACCCAAGTGTTTCACCTTGGGGTGCCCCAGTATTATTTGTCAAGAAGAAGGATGGCAGCTTGCGTATGTGCATTGATTACCAGAAATTGAATAAGCTAACCATTAAGAACCGGTACCCATTGCCACGCATTGATGATTTATTTGACCAACTACAGGGTGCCAAGGTATTTTCAAAAATAGACCTTCAATCAGGCTATTATCAGCTCAAGATAAAGAGCAACGACATACCCAAGACAACATTCAGGACTCGGTATGGTCACTATGAGTTCCTAGTGTTATCTTTTGGGTTAACCAATGCATCGACAGCATTCATGGATTTAATGAATCGAGTATTTCACGATGTCCTCGATAAATGGGTAATTATTTTTATTGATGACATCTTGATCTACTCCAAGACAGAAGAGGAGCACACTCAACATTTGAGAATGGTGTTACAGAGGTTGAGAGAACAACAATTGTTTGCCAAATACAGCAAATGTGAATTTTGGCTTGAGCAAGTTGGATTCCTGGGGCACGTAGTGTCTAAGGCCGGAATCGAGGTGGATCCTGATAAGGTGAAAGCAAGTAGTAGAGTGGGAAAGCCCTAAAAATGTCACTGAAATTAGAAGCTTCTTGGGTTTGGCTGGATACTATCGGCGCTTCATTGAGAATTTTGCTCGAATCTCAGCACCAATGACTAAGTTGACAAAAAAGGGTGTGAAGTTTGACTGGGTAGAGGAATGTGAGACGAGTTTTCAGGAGTTGAAGAAGAGGTTGGTGTCGGCCCCTGTGTTGACCAACCCTGAAGGCACAGGTGGAATGACAGTCTACACTGATGCTTCCAAAGTTGGGTTGGGTTGTGTTCTCATGCAACGTGGAAAGGTGATAGCGTATGCTTCCCGACAACTAAAGGAGTATGAGAAGAACTACCCCACTCATGACTTGGAACTAGCCACAGTTATTTTTGCCCTTAAGATTTGGCGACATTACTTGTATGGGGAGAAGTGCGAGATATATAGTGATCACAAAAGCCTTAAGTACTTTTTCACCCAGAAGGATTTGAACATGAGGCAGAGGAGATGGCTTGAGCTCATGAAGGATTATGACTGCGACATTCAGTATCATCCCGGCAAGGCTAATGTAGTGGCAGATGCGTTGAGTCGGAAGGCACAGACTGTGTCACTCTCATACTTAGCAGTCAGCCCACCACTTGTACATGAGGCGACGCTAATGGATGAAGCTCTCTTATATGAAGGAACAACCTTAGAGTTTGAACGTCAACCAGAAAACCTTAAATGGTTGACCGTATCCTTGGCGGCTTTACATGTGCATCCGACTATTTGGCAAGAGGTAATAATGAAACAACCTTTGGATCCTGAATTGCAGCGGATCAGAGTTAAGGTTCAAGATCAAACAATAAACGACCTAGATTTTGTTTTAGCCAGTGATGGAGCATTGATGTTTCGAGGCAGATTGTGTGCACCCGATGATTTGGATATACAAGACAAGATAGTGCGAGAAGCACATAGCTCCGAGTACTCACTCCACTCAGGAAGTACAAAGATGTATAAAGACCTCAAACAAAATTACTGGTGGCCAAGCATGAAAGTCACAATAGCTCTATATGTAGCGACTTGTCTTACATGCCAGAAAGTAAAAGCTGAGAGGCATCGACCTTATGGTACTCTTCAGTCACTCCCAGTACCAGACTAGAAGTGGGATAGGATTACAATGGACTTCGTCACCGGACTACCATGTACACCTAAGGGGATGGACGTGATATGGGTGATCGTTGATCGGCTTACTAAGACTGCTCATTTCATTCCCATCAAGACCAAGTTCTCTATGGCCAAATTAGCACAACTTATATGGATAACATAGTGCGCTTGCATGGAGTGCCAGTGAGCATTGTATCAGATAGGGACCCAAGATTCACTTCCAGATTTTGGAAAAGCTTCCAGCATGCCTTAGGATCACAACTGAATTTGAGTACTACTTTCCACCCGCAGACGGATGGTCAGTCGGAGCGAACCATACAGATATTGGAAGACATGCTCAGGGCATGTGCAATGGAAATGTGTGGTAGTTGGAAAGATTATATACCCCTTATAGAGTTTACCTATAACAACAGTTACCAAGCTACAATTGGGATGGCTCTGTATGAGGCATTATATGGTAGGAAGTGCAGGACTCCTCTGTATTGGGATGAGGTAGGTGAACGCCGAATGTTAGGACCTGAAATGATATAGATGACTTGTGACAAGGTCGATGTTATTCGGGAAAGGATTAAAGCAGCTCAGTCACATCAAAAGAGCTATATAGACAACTACAAAAAAGACATTGAATTTCAGCCAGGAGAAAAGGTGTTTCTCAAGATCTCTCCTACTAAAGAGTTGCAAAGATTTCACAGAAAGGGGAAGTTGAGCCCAAGATACATTGGCCCATTTCAGATCTTAGCCCGGGTTGGCTCAGTAGCCTACATGCTTGCTCTACCACCTTCACTCGGGGATGTTCATAACGTATTTCATGTATCCATGCTGAAGCGATACGTTCATGATCCATCTCATGTATTACCCGTGGAACCAGAATATCTAGAAGCTGATATGACCTATACAGAGTAAGCCAGCTGAAATTTTGGACCGAAAGGTGAAAACCCTTCGCAACCGCTCCATTTCCTACGTAAAGGTGCGATGGGCTAATCATTCACTTGAAGAAGCATCTTGGGAGAAAGAGGATGAAATCCAAGCCAAGTACCCTCATCTTTTTTAACAACCAGGTACACCAATTTCGAGGACGAAATTTTCAGAAAGGGGGGGTAAATATAATACCCTACTTCTTAAACCCGGTTTGATTACACAGTTGACCCGGTTTAACCATGCAGGACCTGAACCGGAGAGGGTTAAGGCGGGTTCCTTATGGACCATGATGGCAAGGGTGACTTTGAACACCGACTGGCCAGACAAGTCCGAGTCAGTGCCAGAGGAGACGGGTGTACCCAAGCGGTGTATGTGCACATATCATAAGGCCATGTACGGATAAAGTAGGTATGTAGCCGTATCTTAAAGTGCATATGTATATTGTATCTTATGCCGAGAGTGAGATTCGTGCCGAGAGTCGAATTCCATCAAAATCCCACTTGGTGGCCAATTTTCAGCCCTCAGGTGGGCGGTCACAGGTGGGCGCATCCGCCCACCTGAGTGACCCACCCATGAGGTTACAAGATGTTTTAAAAGGTATAAATAGCTATCATTATGTTTTTCCTTTTTCTCATTTATGACACTTGGGCGTTTGGTGAGAAGAGTAAAGAGGAGAGAGAAAAGAAGGGAAAGAAGAGGAAAAGGGAAGGAAGAGGAAGAAGAAATGGATTTCAGCGGCGCCAAGGTTTGATCTTCCCATTCCGACGCCGGAAGAGTGATCTCCAACACGAGATCTACGTTTAGAGGTGAGCAAAGGCTAGGTTCCTTAAACTTTCAGCATACTCGAGTAAAACCCTTGATTTGGTTAGAGTTCCTTGAGGTCTTGTAAATCCCCTTTGAGATGATGAATCTAAGGTTTAATAGATGGTTTATGTGTTGATTTTGAAGGATTTGAAGAAGTGTTTACAAGGTTGGAGAAGCATTGGTGATTTGAAGTGATTTTGGGGTTTTGAAGGTGTTCTTGAGCTGAGAAGGTAAGATGGCTTTTCCATTCCTTAAATCTAACCTAGATCTAGGTTAAAACCATCTTATGAGACCTTGAATGTGTGGAGAATGGGTTTGGAAAAGCCCCATTTGATTCCCCCAAAGGTTGGGAAAGGTTTCAGGGAAAATGGCATTTTCCTGCCAAGACCGGTGGGCCAAATGGCCCACCTGAGGGCACCCGCCTGAGAGGGCAGGCCCTCGGGGCCAACCGGCGGGCCCAACCGGTGGGCCAACCTGCCCGCCAGTCCTAGCAGGGCCTTCAGGGCCAATCGACGGGCCCAACCGACGGGCAGACCTGCCCGCCGATCATGACCAGTGGGTCGACCTACCCACCAGTCATGACTAGTGGGTCAAGACAGGTGGGCTGTTCGACCCACCCGAAAGGCTCCCAACGTGATTTTTACGTCCGAATGGACCCAAAACGGACGTACGACCTTCTTTTAGAATTCTAAACATGATTTTGCCACAAAATCTTGTTAGTTTTGACCCCAAAGTGATGAAATGCTAACCCCATTCACTCATGATAGGTTCACCAAATCTTACGCTTCTCGCACCGGATCTCAGCCATACCAGGCGTGAGTCTTTGTACACTATAGGTAAGTGGGGAGAGGACGTTTGGCCTTGTTTCACGGCTTGTTTGGCATTCATTTAATTGTATTCAGACTAGCCATGTCATCATGCAAATGCTATGTAGCTTAGTTATCCTCATATTCTTACGCCATGCGTGTTGTGTTTATTTTCTCAATGTCAAATGGTGATGTGCTTATGTGATGAATGTTGACATCATTGTGCATAATGCATTAATAGACTAGATGCCATAGTCGGCTTGGAAACGAGTGCAATGGTGGCCCATGGAATGGGACGCAGAGGCACTATGCAATCATACTATGTCATATAGGAGCATGCAGTGTAGGATTATCATCTTCCCGTGTTACGACCCTTCCCAACAGGGGTTGAGGTGTTGGGTTACCATTTGGGGGGAAGCAGTGGTCGCGGTTGTCAGGACACTGTGGCGGTTAGACATACGCCCGGCTGGTCATTAGGACAGTCGGTAACCCCGATGGTATATTCAAGAGGGTCAATCGTACTGCTTTTAAATTGCTGGAGTCAACACCTTTATTTTATGTTGAGAGCCGGTGGTCGGCATATTTTACTTTTCTTAGTACTCATGGTGGGCCTTCTCCGACAGTCCTATGGGCGTATCGCGGGATGGAGTTTACGGCTCGTACCCGGAGTATACGCGCACTGTGATTGTACTAGCACTAAACCTAAGACTTAGTAATGTTGGTTAGGTGGATGTGATTTAAAAAGGAATTGCATAGCATATAGTGCATATGGTTGTGATTGTTGTGTGGACTGCTGTGTGGTCCTTCTTTTTAGTTATTGAGCTAGTGAGCTCATCCCACGTGTGCACCTCTTTTAGATGATTTTACAGGGCATCAACCTGAAGAGCAAGGGTCGGGCCCCACAGTTGAATTCCCTGAAGAGGATTGGTGGGTCCCCGAGGAATTAGAGCATGGTACGGATTGCCCATGCGAGGGCTGTGCTACGGGATCGCAGTTTTGATACCGAGCTGAGCTTGACTCTTTGATTTTTGATGATCCCTTTGATACCGAGCTGAGCTGTACTCTTTGATTTTGATGATCCCTTTGATACCGAGCTGAGCTGTACTCTTTGATTTTTAGTGATACCTTTTGTGTACTTGATATGTAAATTGTATTCTTTTTGTGTAAATATCATGCCTGCGGGCCCACATGTACTTAACTATGTATTACAATTTGGGTATCAAGTATAATGGGAATATTTACAGGTAAATTAAGTCTTCTGCTGAATTGATGAACACTTTCTTAGTTGTGTGTATGTTGTGGTTGGATACTGTATCAGATGATCCTGGCAGGTTTGGGTTAATCGATGTTAACCCAGTCACTGGCCCAGTTCTTTGTGAATGGGGTGTGACACACGGTACGATGTGATTGTTGCCAAAGGTGGGAAATAATCCGACGTGGCTGATGGAGATTCTGATGTCCTGACTTCCAGTAGGGTTATCATGGTTTTATAGGTTACCAATGGTCGCATTCTGGGACCGACAGTATTCAACTCACGACTAGGGTTTGTATCACTGGGTGACAGATGTGCGAGCTCCGGAACCAGGGATACAACCTAATGTGTCTTAGTAGTATGAACCCAACTTAGTTGTATGTTAGATGGTTTAATAATTAAATGGATTCCATCATTTATATCATGGACTATGAGTTTAATTCTATAATCATGACATCATGGATTATTGTGTATGTATGTGCATGAACCCCACCCCTTACTGAGCTAGTTAAAGCTCACCCCACGTATATGTTGCTTTTTAGATGAAGATGCAGGTATTATTGTAACACCCCAAATCTCACCTCTTTACATTGAATGTGAACAAGCAAGAATAACAAATTGGAGAGGCCAACACTAGCTTGGTTGGCAGCAATGGAATGTCAGGAAGGGAAGAATGACCCAACATGTACTTGTGCTCACTGCCAACGGTGTTGGAGGGATCAGTAAGAAAAGTGGGCCAAGAGGTAAATTAATAACCTTGATAAGGTTGGATACTAGAATGACCCTAAGTGAAGCTAAAATGATTAAATAATAAGACCCAAATAAGTTTGGATACATGTTTTTTACAACATGTCATTACAATTGTTGTGATTTCAGCAAGGTTCATGTTCATTGGCATTTCAGTCATTTTATATGACAATAGCTGAAGATGATTTCTCCTATAAAATGATATAGCATTGAGTTTTAAATCCAACGCAACTGGAATCATTTCAATCTAAGTTCGGACGAGAAATATATGATCATTTTCGTATAGACTGTCTGAACACGCCAAGAAACAGAGGTCAACCGGCAACTACCGGTTCAGTTCTGTTTTGCAGAATTTGACAGGTCTTTTGATGGTAGAGTGCAACCGAAAACTATCAGATGCAACTGGAAACTACCAAATTTATCCAAAAATTCAACCGGCTAACCGGATCAATTCCGGATAAACAACAAAATATCAGACTTAGCCGACAGAGAGCAAGCAACAACTGCCAGTTTGAAGCTGCAACTATCGGTTCGGTAAAAAGGGTAAAAAATTAGATATAAAATGTATATTTTAATATTATAAAAAGGAGGGACTATATAAAGGCCATCACCTCCTATTAACCTTTATTTCTCACATTCTATTCACCCTTTAGTAAGTGGAAGAAAGGAGAAAGAAGAAGAAGAGAGGAGAAGAAGAGAAGGGAAGAGAGAGAAATTACTGTAGAGATCAATTTGCTTAGGAGATTGCTAGAGGATTCAGCAAAAAGGTGAGAAATCTCACCCAGATTAACTTCTAATAAGAGAGTTTTTTAGAAATAAAAGGGGGTTTGAACTGATTTGGATTGGAATTTGTGAAAAGAGAGGAAATCTGGAAATTTCAATAACAACTCAACTACATAGAGTTTAATTTCTGTGAAATTGGTGGATTAAATTGGAAAGGAAAGTAATAATTTAGTAAATTGATGTGTACACCATGACCGATTCCTACAGAGAGTGAGGATTCACACTGACTCTCCTTAATTAGGAAAAATTCCATGTGGATGAGGAGAAAATCCGTTCAATTTTACTGTTCTAAGGTCTGAAATTTACATGCAAGTTAATTGAAGCTTAATTCTCCACATGCAAGGTGAAAATTCATTTTTATTTCACTGTTTTGAAGTCCAAGATTCACCTGCAAGGTGGGAATTGATGGTAGATCACATGTATAGCAAGATTAATGATGGATTTCAAATATGCAACCTCAAATTGAGGGTTTATCATGAAAATTGATTTTATTTTACTATTGTAGATGGAATTATATTTATGTGAAATGAAATCTGAGATCGGGTCTTCATTATTGAAGGCCGATTTGGAACTGGGAGACTAGGTTCCTTACTTGAAGCTCTGGAACAGAGAATTAATTTGAAGTTGGAAAGAAATCCCATCTCAATTTCACTAATTTGAGGGTATAGAGACAAATACAAGAGATATTGAGTATGAATTCCAGCATGCTTATGGAATTGAGAATTTATCATCAATTTTGAAGTTAAAATACTGATATCCACTCTAGGTTCATAATTTCATATGAGAAATTAGTCAAATTGGGGGAAATCTGAACTTTCTACTGAATCCCATATAAGACCCTAAGGATTTAAAATGAAATTTGTTAAACTGGACTTGAAGAGGAATTGTGGAGCATATAAGGGAGGTTATAAATGATCTTATTAGGGAGATATTAGGTAGCACTGTTAGGGGTAGATAAAAATTTACCTGATTTTAATACATGTGTATAATTATTGATTTTTAGGAATCCCAGATAGCCGTGAGAGAGATTCCTTGGCACCAGGAGAGATTGCGGGTCCTGATATTCACTGTGAGTGGGTGCCCTTCTCAACTCCCATTCTTTTGATGTGTTTATTAATGTTGAGCATGCATTACTTGTTGTATTTGTGCATTTACATTGCATTACTTGTATTTGCGCATTTGCATTCATTTTCATCATTTGCATCCGCTTGCATATTTGTGGTATGATGGATATGATGGTGGTGGATATGTGGAAGGAAAGGTAAGTGAGATGGGTCATGTGCAGGTGCCCATGTTTGCATATATGGTTCAGATGATTTTTTGTGCACCATTTAGAATGTTGGGCTAGTTATCATAATCCCAAGTGCTACACCCCTGGTCATAGGGGGTTAGGTACGGACTAATCCCAATAAAAATGACTGCCTGATCAACAGTGCACTGTGAGTGGTACGACGTACTATACTAGTGGTGGATGTGTATGGGTGTGAGTGTGTATGACATGATACGACATACTGTATGCCTATAGATATATTTATGATATGGGGTTACCTTTTAGGGGTTAGTCGGTGTGGACCAGGACTCGTACCAGCACTGGCTAGCTCCTGCCTCCGGCATAGCTTGTATTCCTGATGCCCAATGTACAAGGTAGGAAATGCCACCTGCGTCGGTAGCAGTTATATCCATAGGGGATGAGACTTAGTAATGGACTAGGAAATCTAAATAGTTAAATAAATGGATTCATGAGCATCATTCTATTGTGTGGAGCACGCATTGCATATGGATGCGTGTGTTTGTTTCTGTCCCACCCCCTCACTGAGCATCGCCATATGCTCACCCCCCATTTCTTTGTTCCATAGAGGAGGAGAGCAGTCAGCTGCAGGTTGATAATTCAAAGCATGATGATGTGGTTATGGATCAGTTGCCTTGTATTCCGGATTTTGATGATTTCAGCCATGGGCATGACTGCGAATGTGATGATTGTGCATATGGTGGACAACAATATTGAGGACTATTGTATTTGATTATCCTTTTGCGTATATATGTGGATAGTGATGGAAATCAGTTTTTGTTGATACAGGTTGGAGGCTAAAATCATTGTTAGAAAATATTTTGTGTAAATATTTGTTTTAGAATGGGATGAATGTATATATATATATATGGATTACTGTATATGTTGTTGTGAATCATTGTATATATGGTATCAAGTATCACATAGAAGCACTGGGTGGATATTATCTTTATTAGATTTTATATGATCCGTTGCAAACTTTGATTATGATTTTAGCATATATGGTTGTGGTGTTGTGGACTCTCTTAGAGTAAGATCCTGGTTTGGCTGACTGGGTGAGGTGAGGTATCTAGTGCCGATGCACCTGTGCCATATAAAGGGCAAGGTAGGGTGTGACATTTGGTGGTATCTGAGCAAACTTAAGTTTGACAACCCACAGGATCTTAGAATCATCCAGTGCAATAGGAAGTAAAGAAATAAAAGCTTCAAGATAAAAGCTTAATTGTTGTGAATGTTTCTATGTGTGATAGAAACAAGATTAGGATGTGAATGTTTTTTGTTAACTAGAGAATTTTATATATGACCAATGTTGCATTACTCATCCTTGTTGGAAATATTTGTGTTGAGCATTGGGAATTGATATGTTATGATTTTCAAGAAAATTCCTACTATGGCCCCAAAATGGGCTCAACCTCAATATGGATTGAGACACCGGAAAAAGGGTTGGCCTACTACTAAAGCTCACCCTTTGTTGTCTGTGAGTGAAGAAAGGGAAAGTGAATCAGTACCAGGAACACAAGAATCAGTTCTTGCGCTTGCTCCTACAGCAGCATCAGTGTTACCTCCTGTACCTCCAGTACTTACAGCTCAGGATGTGACCACTCTGGTAACTAATATGGTTCAAAGTATACAACAAGACTGTAACAAGCACTACAGTAGAATATACAGTAGCAACAACAACTACAACAGCAACAGAATAGGGTTATCGAAGAAATGGCCACAATAATGCGTGCTAGGGGAATACCCATTCCACCCACACCAGTGGCACCACCTCATGCAAATCCTACAACTTCGGTACCCTAAGTTAACCTAGAAATCCTAGTTGCACCACAGACCATAGGTGGGCAAGTAGCTCAAATAGTACCAGTTATGGGGGTACAGATTGGGCAATAAGTTTTTGGGAACCCACCAATAGTACAAGTAAGCCCAGACACAAGCAAGTTGATGGAAAAATTCCACAAGTATAGACCTCCATACTTCAGTGGTGTGAGTTCTGACCCATTGGCACCTTCAAAATGGGTAGAGGGAGTTGAGAGGGCATTGGTGGCGTTGAACTGTAGTGATGAACATAATATCATGTGTGCTACGTATCAACTGCAAAATGAAGCCTATGCCTAGTGGAAGGCTACCAGACCCATACTGTTAGCCATGCATCCACAGCCCACCTGGGATCAGTTTGTGGAAGTGTTTTATAAGAACTATTTCCCTATCAGTGTGAGGGATAGGAAGGAATCAGAATTCGTGGCTTTGATCCAAGGACCCAAGTCAGTGTTAGAGTACTAGCAACAATTTGAGGCTTTGTTTTGCCCCAGAACATATAAAGAATGATAGTGCAAAGGCAAAAAAGTTTGAGAAGGGTCTGAGATCGGGCATTGGAGCTCTGTTAGTAGCACATCAGCTCTAGAATTATACTGATGTGGTTCAATTTGCAAAGTCTATTAAGGACAAGCAAAGGGAAGGCTACCAGATTAAGGTAGCAAGAAGGGCTAGGACAGGTAACACAAGGAGACTGTTTGGAAGGTTTGGAAGGGGAGCTTCTTCTTTTGCCCCAGTATCCAGACAGAGAGAGACTAGTGGAGCTTTTACCTAGACACAATCAGCACAGTCTTAGCCAACAGTTTCTACAGTCCAGCCTATCACTGTGAGATGTTATATATGCCAGCAGCTGGGGCATTATGCAAAATTCTGTCCTCAGAGGAAACCAGTGTGGCTTCTTCTTCTTCTACATCTACCAAGAAGTCACAGGCATTTGGGAAAGTTTTCGCACTGACAGCCAAGGAAGCCGAGGCTACACTTGGAGTAGTGACAGGTATAGTGCTTGCCTCTAATATATCAACACATGTATTGTTTGATTCTGGTGCATCTCATTCATTTGTGTCTTCTAACTTTGCTCCAAAGTTGGGTGTGAAATCTAAAAAGTTAGCTTATCAGTTGATGATTAGTACACCTACAGGATTTATTATCAACTTAGAAGATGTGTATGAACACTATATCATTCAGATATATGGGTGAAATATGATAGCCCACTTGATTTGCATAGATATGAAGGACTTTGATGTCATACTAGGAATGGATTGGCTGTCAGCATATCGAGCTTGTGTACTCTGTGCTGAGAAGAAGATATTATTCAGACCAAGGAATGGAGATGAGTTTATATATCAGGGAAACAGAAAGGAAAATAGGAACATGATGATTTCTGCTATTCAAGTACAAAAATTACTAAATGAAGGATGTGAAGCATATTTGGCATGTGTCCAAAACACTACCAAGAAGACTGCTACATTGGAAGAACTGAAAGTACTCAAAGAATTTCCAGATGTATTTCCAAAGGATCTGAGTAGTGTACCCCCAGATAGGGAAATTGAATTTTGTATTGATTTAATAACTGGGGTAGCACCAGTGTCAAGGGCACCTTACAGAATGGTTCCTACTGAATTGAAGGAGATAAAGGAACAGTTACAAGATTTTTTGAAGAGGGGTTTTATTAGACCTACTATGTCACATTGGGGAGCTCCAGTCTTATTTGTGAAGAAGAAAGATGGAGTTTACGAACGTGTATTGACTACCGAGAGTTGAACAAGTTGACAATTAAGAACTGGTATCCGCTTCCCCGTATAGATGATTTGTTTGATCAATTGCAAGGAGCTAGTACATTCTCCAAAATTGATTTAAGGTCAGGGTATCACCAGTTGAAGATCAAGGAGAGTGATATCTAGAAGACAGCCTTCAGGACAAGGTATGGCCACTATAAATTTGTGGTGATGCCATTTGGACTGACCAATGCACCAGCCGCTTTTATGGGACTGATGAATAGAGTATTTCATGATATGCTGGGTCAATATGTGATTGTATTTATTGATGATATTTTAATCTATTCCAAGAGTAGAGAGGATTATGCAATTCATTTGAGGTTAGCCTTACAGAGGTTAAGAGAGAAACAGTTGTATGCTAAGTTTAGCAAATGTGAATTCTGGCTATCACAAGTGAATTTCTTAGGACATGTTGTATCAGCTAGAGGTACTGGAGTTGATCCTGGAAAGGTAAAAGCAGTATTAGATTGGGAGTCTCCAAAGAATGTTAGTGAGATTCAGAGTTTTCTGTGTTTGGCAGGTTCTTATAGAAAATTTATTGAGAATTTTGCTCAGATTTCTGCTCCTATGACCCAGTTGACTAGAAAAGGAGTTAAGTTTGAATGGACTAAAAAGTGTGAAGACAATTTTCAGGAATTGAAGGGCCGACTAGTAACAGCTCCAGTCCTCATTATTCCAAATGGTACATCAGGTTTGGTAGTATACAGTGATGCATCCAAACAAGGTTTGGGATGTGTATTGATGCAAAATGGTAGGGTAATTGCTTATGCTTCAAGACAATTGAGAGATTATGAGAAGAATTATCCTATTCATGATCTGCAGTTGGCAGCAATCATCTTTGCTTTAAAAATTTGGTATCACTATTTGTATGGAGATAAATGTTAAATATATAGTGACCATAAAAGCCTAAAGTATCTCTTTACTCAGAAAAAACTGAATATGAGACAAAGAAGATGGCTAGAATTGCTAAAAGACTGACTGCACCATTCATTACCATCCAGGGAAAGCTAATGTGATAGTAGACGCTTTCAGTAGGAAACATAAGGTTACTACATTAGCAGCACTTATTGCTAACCCTATGTTGATTGAAGAGGCAAGAGAGTTGGATTTAGAGGTAATTGTGGAAGTGGAGACACCTGAAGATATAACAATTGCCACTCTTACTATTAAACCATCTTTGTTTGACCAGATCAAGGAAGCCCAACCTAAAGATGACGTGTTGAGAAAAACCATGAATGCTAGTAATGATGGAAGACAGAAGGATTTGAGGTTCACAGTGAAAGATGGAACTTTGTGGTTCAATGATAGATTGTGTGTTCCAAGGGAAGAGAAGCTGATAGAGTTGATTTTGAATGAAGCCCATATCACACCTTACTCTGTACGTCCTGGCAGTACTAAAATGTATAGGGATTTGAAGAAAACCTACTGGTGGCATGGTATCAAGACTGATGTAGTAGAGCATGTGGCAAAGTGCATGAATTGTCAACTCGTGAAGGCATTGAGACAGAGGCCGCATGGGTTACTACAACCTCTTCCAGTACCTGAGTGGAAATGGGAGCATGTCACTATAGACTTTGTGATAGGATTACCCAAAACTAGGAAAGGAAATGACATGGTTTGGGTAGTTGTTGATAGACTCACGAAGTAGCCCATTTCATACCAATAAAGATATCTTACTCCATGGAGAAGTTAGCACAATTGTACATTGATGATATTGTAAGATGTCATGGTGTGCCTGTCAGTATTGTTTCTAACCGCGATTCCCGTTTCACTTTTAAATTTTGGGAAAGCATACAAAAGGTAATGGGAACCAAATTACAATTTAGCACAACCTTTCATCCCTAGACAGATGGACAGACAGAAAGAACAATTCACACCTTGGAAGATATGTTAAGGGCCTATGCTATTGATATGAACTATAGTTGGGATGAGCATATGCCATTAGTTGAATTTCCATATAACAACAGCTATCAATCAACTATTGGTATGGCACCATTTGAAGCTCTGTATGGAAAGAAATGTAGAACTCCCATGTATTGGGATGAAGTGGGAGAAGGGAGAATTTTGGGACCTGAGTTGGTACAAGCTACCTATGAGAAGGTAGATGTGATCAAGAAAAGAATCAAGATAGCTCAATCCAAGCAGAAGAGTTATGTAGACAACAAGAGGAAGCCTATAGAGTTTGTGGTGGGTGAAAAAGTATTTCTGAAGATTTCACCTATCAAAGGCATTAAGAGATTTGGAAAAGAGGTAAACTAAGTCCAAGGTATATAGGGCCCTTTGAGATCTTGAATCGGGTTGGAAAGACGGCCTATAGACTGGCATTACCTCAAGAACTGGATAGATTTCATAATTTGTTCCATGTCTCTATGTTGAAGAAGTATATTCCTGATCCTTCACATGTATTGCCTGTTGTAGAGCCTTTGGAGTTTGATGATGATTTAAGCTATGAAGAATAGCCCGAGGGAATCTATAATAGGAAGGGATACCAACTCCGGAGTCGAACCATTCCATATGTGAAGATCAAGTGGAAGAACCATTCCAAGCAAGAAGCTTCTTGGGAGAGGGAAGATGAAGTGAAGGAGAAGTACCTAGAACTATTTGGTTTATCAGGTAACTCTTGCAAATTTCGAGGATGAAATTTTTTGTGAGGGGGGAAACTGCAACTCCCCAAATCTCACCTCTATACATTGGCTATGAACAGGCAAGAGTAACAAATTGGAGAGGCCAACACTAGCTCGGTTGGCAGTAGTGGAATGCCAAGAAGGGAAGAATGACCCAACATGTATATGCCTACTGCCAACGGTGTTGGAGGGATCAGCAACAACAGTAGGCCAAGAGATAAATTAATAACCTTGATAAGGTTGGATAATAGAATGACCCTAGATGATGCCAAAATGACTAAATAATAAGACCCGAACAAGTTTGGATACATGTTTACAACATGTCATTACAATTGCTATGATTTCAGCAAGGTTCAATTTTATGGGCATTTTAGTCATTTTATATTAAAATATCTGAAGATCATTTCTTCTGGAAAATGATAGAGCATTGAGTTTTGAATCCAACACAACTCGAATCATCTCAATCTGAGTTTAGACAAGAAAGATATGATCATTTTCATATAGACTGTCAGAACAGGCCAAGAAACAGAGGTCAACCGGCAACTACCGGTTTGAACCGACAACTACCTGTTCAGTTCTGTTTTGTAGAATGATAGGTCTTTTGATGGCAGAGTGCAACCGAAAACTATCAAATTTATCCAAAAATTCAACCGGCTAGCCGGATCAATTCAAGATGAACAAGAACATATCAAACTTAGCCGACAGAGCAAGCAGTAACTGCCAGTTCGAAGCGGCAACTGCCGGTACGGTAAAAATGGTGAAAAAAATAGATATAAAATGTATATTTTAACATTATAAAGGAGGGGCTATATAAAGGCCATCACCTCCTATCTAACCTTTATTTCTCACATTCTATTCACCCTTTAGTAAGAGGAAGAAAGGAGGAAGAAGAAGAAGAGAGAAGAAGAAGAGAAGGGAAGTGTCACACTAATGAGCACATTTATGTGTGAAATCTAGGGTAATAAAACATGCATTTTATATATTTAGAATGGAGCTACCTTGGGTTTTACTCTCTTTTTGCAGGTTTTGTATTTTAAAGACTTTAAGCATTATCGAGCATCATATCTCTCCAACAACAACTACCTAGTGTAGTTGGTGAGATATGATGTGCAAAATTCTCTTGCTCATCAGGAGGTCTCAAATTCGAATCTCATGGTTGTCTTTTTTTGGAGAATTTTGTTGAAGATTTCCGACTTTTCACTCACTTAAAGCACTAAGGGCATGGAGGGGATTTTCACAACAAATTAGAAGCAAGGAAAATCGTGGGAGGGGTTTCTTGCGCAAGAGGAGAAAAAAAAAAAAAAGGGGAGAAATAAATCTTGTCCAAATCTTCTCTCTCCTCCACATTATCACCAAAAGATTATCCAAATCACACAAAGCAAGAAGGAAAATCATCCCTTGGAGGGAGAAAAAGAAGAGACAAATAAATTAAAAAAAAAAGGAAAGAAAATAAGAAAAAAAATTATAGAAAATTTCTCCAAGTTTATTTCTCTCTTCTCTCTCCTCCACCTTAGCACTTTTGGTCTCAAAAGATTTCACTACCAATTGTGGGTTTCTCCCTTTTAGGAAAGAGAAATTTTTTACCCTACCTTCCCATTCCCTATAAATACAATTCATATAAGAGGAGGGGGGACAATTCATTCTTCTTCTAGGGTTTCTTTTTAGTTGCTCTATCTCTTTCTCAAGTTTTCTCTTTCTCTAGCTTTAGTTCTAGGTTTATGCTTTAAACACTTTTGTGTGTTCTTTTTATTCAATTAATGCAAGCACTTTTGTTTTTGATTCAGTCTTTTATTTTTATTGTTTAAGCAATTCAAGTTGTAATTTTCAAGTTCTAGTTCTAGGCTTAGTTCTAGGTGACAAGAATAAGCTATGAAGCATGTCTTTCAAGTTCAATTTTTTTTTTCAGATTTGTTTTCTCTAGTACTAGAAATTTCAGATTTGGTTTATTCCATATCTAGTTTTTAGTAGTGGTAGTATCTCAAATCGATCAAGTTTTCAGTTTAAGGGTTGAAGTTCAAGTAAGTAGGCTCCTTCAGTAGTCTTCTCTCCCCCTTCTCATTCCCTCTTTTGACTACCCTTCTTTCTTAATTTAGGATTTTAATTTCAGTCGTTACATTATTGCTATCCCTTTCCCCCAAGGTTCATGGCTAGTGTATGTGTTGGATTTGCCCCTCCTAGCCATAGAACCATCAATTTATTATTTTTATTTTAATTGTCTCCCTTTCCCTAAAGCCAAGTAGAGTAATACTTGTAAGAGTGACTCTTTGGTCAAGTAGGGAAGTTCATATTATGATGCATCCCTTGGGCTAAGTAGAGAAACCTACTTATGAGTCTCTCTCTAGCTTTATCCCCTTTCTTTTACTTTATTTTTATTTCAGCATTTGTTTTCCTTTATTGTTTTTTTTTTAATTGTATGTTTTTTTTATTTTCAATTATTTATTTATTTAATTTTAATTGCGTGGCTTGCGTCTTTAAATTCTTAGATGACGAATGGTTAGGACGTTATTTTAGATACATATGTTTAGGACGGTAATTAGAATTAGATCACAACCATTAATCAGTTCACTTTTGCATTATTAAAAGAAAAAAATAAAGTGGTTGTTCTCCCTGTGTTTGACCCGTAGCTACACTAATCCATAAGCTTGCGGCTATATTTTAAAATCTCAAACAAGTATTTGGTGCCGTTGCTGGGGAGACAATTCCATATTATTTTTTGCTTTCTTTTAGTAAATCGGAGTGCTTTGTTTGCTTTGTTTTGTTTTTCCTTTATTTTATTGAATTCCTGAGAAGAACAACTTACAATAATAGTTGTATCGATGGAGATCGTCATGCCTCGCAGTATGATAAAGACAGGTTTCACCCTGTAGCAGTACCTCAGGAATTGACCTAAGCAACCCCAGATCCCTGCCGGTAAGCTCCCAAAAAGCCAAAAGAAAAAAATCAAAAAAATCAAAAAAAAAAATCAAAAAAATAAAAAAATTATTAAAAAAAAAAAAGTTTTGCTATCCATTCTTTTGTGCTTGTCTTACTCTAGTTGTGGGTAGTTTTCTATTGCATGAGTGTTAGGTGG
>NW_024869217.1:0-30279 GCF_013358625.1 Macadamia integrifolia | reverse complement strand
AAAAAAAAAAAAAAAAAAAACCCTAAAATAAACCACTTTTTTAGGGTCAGGCACGATTCCACTACCAAAAGATTTCCACCGACTGTTTAGACTTGTCAGTGTAACCAGTTGGCTTGCCTTAGTGCAGTGCCATCCCCTTCATCTCTTCAAAATTGTCTCTCTTTGGACACTTAAGTGCCAGCTAGAATGGAACTGATTCTGAGGGACCTAGCTAGCAGTGATGCACCAAAGGAAGCATGGGTCCATCTAATGGAAGCAATGCAGGCTGATTAGCCAAACTCAAGCAGATGGCACAGATAATACACATAATCCAAAACTAAACAATAATAGATTCTTTTCCTACTATAGGTGAACATCCATTATACCAAGGGTTCCCCATAGGTTTCTAATTGATGAGGAAGAGAAAGAATTTTCTACTCACATTTAAATCAATCCTATAGAAATGGAGAGAGAAAATAAAATGAGGGAGCACCTAGAGAAATTAGAAAACACGATTCGAAGTGGAAAAAGTCAAGAAGGGAAAGTCGTAGACACTAGTGATACGAGTTTCTTCTCTGAGGTAAGAACTCTTGAAAAGTTCAAATGGTAGATGGATAAGTTTGACGTATTAGGAGATCCCAAAGCTCGCTTGAAGGTTTTTGTAAGCATCGCCAAATCATTGCAACTCACAAATGAGCAGATGGGTCAAGCCTTCATGTTGACCTTATCTGACTGGAATTGAGGTGGTTAACACAATTGAACCCCCCAAAAACTCATAATTGCGCGAAAATGGTGATGGCTTTCACCAAGCAGTACTCCTATAATATATGATGTGAAGCAAAGGGAATTAGAAACTCAAAGGCAATAGCCGAAAGAAACATACAAAATATGTACAACTATTTGCTACTAACATATTCTCTATTTAGAAGAGTATTCTACAAGTCATTTACAATAAATCGGAAAAGCAAAAGAGAAAAAGAAAAAGAAAAAGAAAATTCCTTAGGGTGGGTGTCCTCATCATCAGAACCAAGCTCATTTGTGGAGATCACTACATCCGTGGTTGCCCTCATGCTCAGCTCAAGATCTATTTCCTGCAACCTATGTTGAAGCCCCTCGATCACCCCATCTTTCGTGGCCAGATCTGAATCTTGAAGATACAAGATTGATTTTAAGTACAAAAGCTAAACTTGGAAAAGATCTAAGGGGGACAGAAGGTATCTGATCCCAGACAAGCTCTATCTACTCATACAAGCACTTACCAAAGTTGCAATGCATCCGACGGAGCTCAACATACACATTAGGGGATACCTACAAAATGCGTGTCTATCATATGAAATCTGAAAAGGAAAAAGAAAGACAAGAGTGGATAATCACACAATCAAAGGGCATTGGAAGACCCAACTTTGCATCATGCTCGGTCGATCGAGGTAGCATCCTCTGAGAAAACGGAGTGTGAGTCCACATGTGACCACCCAGGGAACCTTAGGAATGGTACTGGGGCCATATGATGGATGGGTCCTTCAGTGTAAGAGGATGACTCGATAGTGTAAGCCTCGGATTAGTAGTTGGCTTAAGGTAGAGGGATGGCAGGATGTCTACGGTACTGCTATCAAGGTAAGTAAATAGTTAGAAACAGTGGCTGAATAGAAAATGAAAAAGAAAAAGAGGAATTTCAACCTATGGACCTGTGAGGGTAATAGCCGGGTGGTCTCAGACGGCACTTTTAACCCTTCAGGGTTTTCTAGGAAGGAAAGAATATTGATGATGGTCCAACATTAGAGATTGCGAAACATAAGATTTGGTTTGGTCCAGGGATGAGGGTAAGTGTTAGATTACGGAGTTAGAAAGGTGTTAGACACCCACTTCACCTGGTTAAATCAGTCTTCCTATTAGATGCTACAAGAACGAACATTCTCCCCTAATTATTCCTACACTGCATGCATGACTAAATTATTACTAGACTACTATATACACTACCACACGTAAGTTAAAGGAGCCACACTATGACTGGTTGAGTTGAGAATTTATACCTATGTTCAACCCCTGTGTTGAGTCGAGAGGGGTGGGCCCCTACTATACAGTCATGGACTTTGGCAAGTATCCTCTGGCTAAGGGAATAGGTAGATTTGACCATCTACTTTCCTTCTTTAGATATTTCAAGCCTCCTACTATTTTCTTCACAGCTCCTAGGGTTTTGCACAAATTTTGGCAGAGTTCTGAGGTCCTGGGATAATGCTGATGGGATTTGGAAGAATCAAAGATGGGACTACCAAAGGCTCTCTAAGACATTCCTAAAGGTTTAAGGATTTTTTTTGGTATTTTGGACATTTTAGGTCTTGGCACATAAACCGAGGTAATAGGATTGGTGAGTTCTTCAGTAGACCTTCGACTGACGAAGGTTAAGATGGAAAAAGTAGATGGAAAAAGTGAAGGCTAAAGGGCTCTCTCCACATTTTAGGACACTTGGGACAGTAGGCAGCTCATAAGGAGAGAGGGGTAGGTGAAATGGAAAAAATTTATGTGTCTTGGGATAGGTGAATAGTCCCCTTTTCATAGAAATTTGCACTAAAAAGGATGAATATTCGTGAGGCCATCAAAAAGGACAAAAAACAGTGCGGAGCCACAACCTATTTTAAATTTTTACGAGGCTACCAACTTTATGCAAGGCTACATGAAATTCACGGGGTCGTGGAAATTTCGTGGGCCGCAAAAAAAAATATTTCCCAAATAAGAAAGATTCTGATCTCTCCTACCCTCCGGGAGGCTTTGGCTCCTAGATGTGATTCTGGGAGATCTGATGGTTTGATTTCCACACACCATTTGTCGTTGGAATCATATTTCCGAGTACTATCAATTAGTAAGGGTGTTGAGCCTCTTCTTGGGCTCAGAATTATTAAGGACTCGTAAGGAAGGGTACTTTCCCTATTGCACCCTAAGGATGTTTGGAAACCCTTTTCAGAATTGGGTGTCTACTATTTGAGATTTAAAAGTAACCGCAAGCATACAACTCTATATAGCTAACGGGTCGAATACAAGGAGAGCAGCCACTTTATTTTTAGCTTCTTTAGTAATCCGAAAGTGTAAAGATTGATTATAATGATCTAGTTCTACTACTGTCCTAACACAAATGCATCTAAAAATGTCCTAACCAACATGACTAGGGAAATTGAAAATTGGAATTGCAATAAAAATTGAATGACCTAATCATTCACATCTAACCCTAACCATTCGTTATCTAGGAATTAAAATATTCAAACCACGCAATTAAAAAGCAAATAACTAAAAGTAAAATTATTGAAATAAAAAGAGCTGAAAAGTAAATAAATAAAATAAAAAGGGAATAAAGCTAGAGAGAGGCACACAAGTAGGTATCTCTACTTAGCCCAAGGGATGCATCATAAATAATATGAGCTTCCCTACTTGACCAGAGAATACTCTTACAAGAGCTTTTCTACTTAGCTTTAGGGGAAGGGATGCAATATAAATAAGAAAGTAAAATGATGGTTCCATAGCTAGAGAGGGGCAAAGCCAACACATGCATCTATCCAAGGACCTTGGGGGAAAGGAAAAGCAATAATGTAAAACTGAAAATTTAAAACCTAATACCCTGCCCTCGCCTACCCAGTGCACCCGTGTATGCCCTGTGCACCTTTGTCCAGCCACGTGGGCCACTGTCCATGACCAGAATATACGTTCCAATGACTGGATTGGTGAAGAGATTTTCTCTTCACCCGCCTGTGCAATCTTCATTGTACCGCTAGTGGACCCTACACCAAGACCTCCCATTGGCCCAAAAAGGCATCTTTTAACCTTATTGGGAAAAAAAATTTACTTTTTCCCAATTGGTCAAAGAAATTTACCTTTCACCCCATTGGTCCAAAAATCAATTTTTCACCATATTAGCTAAAGAAATTCCTCTTTTCTCCCTAGTGGTTCAAAAAATCTATAAATTACCCCCCCTTTGGTTTTTCACAAGCCTCCTAGGAGCATCCATAGTAGAGAAGCTCTACCTTCTCTCCTCCCCTCCCCCCTTGAGGTTTTTCAAGTCTTTGGAGAGATCTTCATAAGATCTTCGATGTGTTCTTCGGGCCTTCGAAATTCTTCAACCCTTTGCCTTCTTTGAGTGAGATTTTGTGTAGGAAAAGTTTCCCCTTAGTCTCCCACCCCCTTTTGAGGTTCTTCAAGTCTTCGGAGAGATCTTCATAAGATTCAAAGTGTTTTTTGGATATTTGAAGTGTTCTTCAGGCCTTCAAAGCTCCTCAATCCTTAAAGTTAACCTATCCCTAGCGGAAGCTTTGCCAGAGTGCCAACTCAGCCTAAGCCCTCCCATAGCCTATCCCCAATGGAAGCTCTACCGGAGTACCACCTCAGCCTAGCCCTCCCATAACCTATCCCCAGTGGAAGCTCTATTGGAGTGCCACCTCAGCCAATATCTAGAAATAGCCCATCCTTAGCAGAAGCTCTGTCGAATCGATACCGCAGTCAGAATTTGAAAGTAACCATTCCTAGTCGGAACTCTATCCAAACATTACTGCAATCAATATATCTCAAGAAAGAAAGTCGGAGGTCAAGACCATATTCCCTTGAGGCAGGAGAATCCAAAAGACAGTTCGTGCCAGCATTAATTGGGGTTCCACCACTCTTGACTTAAAACAGGGGTCCAGCTCAGGTATAATTTCTCACCCAAATTAGCATAATGTAGACATTATATTGACCTTGTTTTAGTCTATATAATCATTTAAATTTATTTAATTTATATATGTATAATAACTTAGCTATGCATGCAGAATAAGAATAACTATGAAAAATATTCGTTCTTAAGCAGTAGGAAGACTGGTTGAACCAGGTAGATTGGGTTCCTAACACCTTCTTGTGAGGGTAGCAACCAGAGATGGATTCCCATCCTCTCTCTTCTCTCTCCCTTCACCTTCATGGCAAGGGGGAAGGTGGCTCGAGTCTTGTGTGCTTCGCTTGTGGGCCCCGCACCACCGTATTATCGCTCAGAGATACTTGGAGGCCTATTTCACAAGAGTGTGAAATTCATCATTTGAGATGGGGTTTTGATGATGATCCAACTTGAAGATCGGGATTATGCAAATGGGGTTTGGAGTCACCACCTAGGGTTATGGGCCTAGGACCCAGGGGTGGGCCCAATTCCTGAGAAAAGGGCCTGACCAGTCTTCTTACTAGATGCTTGAGAATGCATATTTTTCATAATTATTACTATTCCACATGTATGGCTAAGTTATCACACATATATACATTAATTGAATTCAAACTATTATATACACTAAAACAAGGCTTATTAGATGTCTATATTATGCTTGAATGAGGAAAGAGATTATACCTGAATTTGACCCCTGTTTCGGGTCAAGAGGGGTGGGCCCCTGATTGGTACCAGCTCGGACTATTTTTGGATTCTCCTGGCTCAGGGGAAGATGGTCTTGACGTCCAACTTCCTTTCTCGAGAGATGTTGATTGTTATGGTGTCTGGACAAAGTTCCAGCTAGAAACGATTGCTTTTAGATTTGGATTCGGACAGAGCTTCAGCTAGGGAAATCTATTTTTGGGCTTGGGATGAGGTGGCACTCTGGTAGAGCTTCCGCTGGGGATCGGCTAAAGGAGGGCTAGGCTAAGGTGGCACTTCGATACAGCTTTCATTGGGAATGGCTATTTCTGAAAAGATTCCAGGGACTCTCGGATAGAGGTTCGACTAGGAAAGATTATTTTTGGGCTTAGGATGAGGTGGCACTTCGATAGAGCTTTCATTGGGAATGGCTATTTCCAGGCTTGGGATGAGGTGCACTCCTGTAGAGCTTCCATTGGGGATAGGCTAAGGGAGGGCTAGGCTGAGGTGGCACTTCGACAGAGCTTTCATTGGGAATGGTTATGCCTGGAAATATTCCAGGGACACTCGGACAGAGGTTCGGCTAGGAAAGGCTATTTTTGAAAAAGAAATGGGTTGATCTAAAAATGGATTGAAGAATTTCAAAGTCCCGAAGAACACTTTGAAGATCCGAACAGAGTTTTAGATCTTAACAAAGATCTCTTCATAGACCCAAAGAACCTCAAAAAAAGGGGGGGAGTTTCTATCTCAAGAACGCCCAAGAACGCACAAGAACACTCAAGGGATGTGGCTCAAGAATATACTATTTTTGGCTAAAAAATGGATCTAACTAGGAATTTGGATTGAAGATCTTCAAGATCTCAATGAACACTTCGAAGATCCGAATGAGTTTTCGAATCTTGACAAAGATTGCTCTGAAGATCAAAAGAAAATCAAGGGGGGGGAGGGGAAAAAAATTTCACTCTGAAAGGGGATTCAGGTGTTTATTGGTGTCTTTTTTCTAAAGGAGAGGGGGACATTTATAGTTTTTTTTCAACCAAGTAGGAAAGGGCGAATCCCTTTATCCAGTGGATGAAAGGAGGCTCTTGCCTAAAGTGAAGAGATAAGATTTTTGTCTAATGAGTAAAAGTGGGGTTAAAGGCAAAAATGGGTGGGGAGGGCTTTTGTCCAGTGGGTAAAAGGGGGTTTTCAGAAAAAATGGGAGGAGAGAGAAATTTTAGGTTAGAAAAATGTGATTTTTAAAAAAGCAAGAGGAGAGAGAAAGTTTAGAAAAGGTAGTGTTCAGAAAAGCAGGAGGAGAGTGAAAGTTTTACCGAAAAATGAAATTTTTGGAAAAGCAGGAGGAGAGAGAAAGTTTGGAAAAGGTAATTTTCAAAAAAGTGAGAGGAGAGAGAAAGTTTTACCAAAAAAGATAGTTTTTAGAAAAGCAGGAGGAGAGAGAAAGTTTTACAGAAAAAGTTAATTTTAAGAAAAATGGGAGGAGAGAGAAATTTTGGTCGAAAAAGGAAATTTTTGAAAAAGCGAGAGGAGAGAAAATTTTTTACCAGAAAAGGTAGTTTTTGAAAAAGCGAGAGGAGAGAAATTTTTTTCAAAAAAGGTAATTTTCAGAAAAGCGAGAGGAGAGAGAAAATTTTACCGGGGGCGCGAGTAATGTCACGGGTGCATAAATCCATGGGTGTGCGGGCAATGTGCATGGTGTGTGGGATATGTGCACGGTGTGCAGGCACAATGTGCATGGTGTGCAAGCCATATGCACAGTGTGCAGGCTATGTGTGTATGGTGTGCGGTGGGGCCACGCACAATATGCGGAGGGCCACGTATAATGTACAGAGGGGCCTCGTACAACGTGCGGCCGACCCGGGCATAGCATGCGGTGGACCCATGCATAATGTGCAGCAGCCCATGCACAACGTGTGGCAGGGTCGCGTATAGTGTGCAATAGGCCTGTGAACATGTGTGCAGTCAGGCTGGGCTGGTTGGCTTGGCTAGGCTGGGCTGGCTGGCTGGCAAGGCTTGGCTAGGCTGGCTGGCTTGGCTAGGCCTGCCGGTTGGGTGGCAGGGAGGTGTGAGCGACATGCCTACGAAAAAGCATGATTTTTCCAGGAATGATTGTCAGAGATCCGTCTGTCCAATTTTGGCGTACCATATATCGCTGGAATCATCTTTCCGAGCACTATCCATCCGTACGGTCATCTTGATCAGATTCCTTCATATATGAAAAGTCAAAATTAGACCCCTTCCCTCCCATGCAGGGATTTCTAGTGTTTCAGACCCAGGAGTATTTCGGGGTTATCTAGGTTGGTAGTGGATGAATTTTAGGGTGTTTGGGTCAGGTGAGGGACTTTTCTAGGTTTCCAGCAAGATTGTCCATGTGCGCGGCATATGTGCGGGAAGGCACGACATGCTTGTGAAAAAATGTGATTTTTCGGGAATGATTGTCGGAGATCTATCGGTCCAATTTTGGCGTTTCATATATCGTTGAAATTGTATTTTTGAGAACTATTCATATGTATGGTCATCTTGACTAGATTCCTTCATACATAGTCAAAATTAGACCTTCCTCTCTTACGTGTAGGGATTTCTAGGGTTTTGGGTAGGGAATGTTTCCATCAGCATCTTTGTCGGTCGAAAGTCTGAAGTTTCATCCAAGATCCATATTTCATCATAGCCAGAGGAGGGTGACAAAATTGGGTGTCTACAGAATGCCCCTCATTGGCCGTGGCCTGTGCCAAATGCCGAAGGGCAAAGAAAAGAACGACCACATTTTGTCATCTGAGTATGTACTGCCGTCATCTTGCTCAGTTATGACAGAGTTGAAAAATACAACAGATAATATCTCCTACCTACTTTAAAGTTGAGGACTTACCTAGGGCTGCCAATTGTGGAAAGGAATTTGTTGCTCTTCCAATCCTGCAAAAAAGGTTAGTACTTCGATCCTGATTCTTCCTTAGCTGGGCTTCGCATGTGCCAGTTCAAGGAAATATGATCTCCAGGCTAGGTCTTTTGAGCCAATCTAGACTATCTGGGACCGATGGTTACAAGAGAGAAATTTCTATTCTTCCAATCTTGCAATAAATAAAAAACATTTGATTTTTTGATTTTCCTTAGCTGGGCTTCACATGTGCTAGGTCAGGGAATTTGGTCTTCCAGGCGGGTTCTTTCGAATAGGGCTGGGCTATCTGGTCTTCCAAGTGGGTTCTTTCCAACCGGGCTGATTTATCTGGTCTTCCAGGTGAGTTCTTTCGAACCGGGCTGGGCTATCTGGTCTTCCAGGCGAGTTCTTTTGAACTGGGTTGGGCTATCTAGTCTTCCAGGCGAGTTCTTTTGAATCGGGTTGGGCTATATAGTCTACCAGGCGGGTTCTTTCGAATCAGGCTGGGCTATCTGGGACTGGGTCAATGAGATTGGACCATCTGAGGTCGGGTCAATCATGTCTTTTCTTGATTTTTCCTTGATTCTTGATTTTTGGTTTAGAATCTGATTCTTGATGATGGCTTTTGACCCATAGGGATTTGTTCTTGCATTCACTGAAAACACAAACACATGGATATTTTCTTTCTTTTTTCTTCCCCCTCCCTTGTTTGTTCATTAGTTTTATTTCAGCATCTCTATGAAAACTTACTTTTGGCACAAAGAAAATCTTTCTTCTTTTTTTTTTTTGTTTGTTTGCAATGCTTGGGCACAATCAATTCTATAACTCAAGTCATAAATAGAATAATCGGGATAACACAAAAATCCAAATACTTCTTCATTCCATTATCAAGTGAATTACATGAAAAGAGGACCACTTTCCTACCACAGATAGGATATGTGAATAACAAGGTAGGGAGACAATTCTTGAGGTTGGTGAAAGTTCACTAACTCTTTTGGGTTAGTCTCCTCGAGCCTGTATTGTCGCCTGATGTACATAGGCAAATAAACGGACGTGTGTGTCAATCCCATCAGTCTGACATAATTGTGGCCAAGGGTCTTCATAAGAAAATCTTCTTGTGGCTTCTCTGGGCACCTCCATGCGATATCCTACACAGTCCTTTCCTGTAAGTATCTCTTCCAATCGGTGATAAGGTCTAATTTTGAAACTTCTCTCTTATCCCAATAACAAAAAACTCTAAGTGGACTTCCCCTTAATGATATGGTGAGCTTCAATTTCTTGATGAGCCAAATCTGAAAAATAGTGGGACTCGCCTGATAATGGTCTAGTCCAAATCTATGGCCATAGCTCATGTCATTAAATCCCTTGAGCGTTTCTGCAAGAACCGTAGGGACGATGTCACCTCCCTTCTTCAACTATTTTACTACCTCATTCAAAATAGATGGTGCACCATGCCCGGGAGTGCAGAGAACATAACGAGTTATCATGCAAAGTAAATAAGCATCTAGGGAGCTGCTGATGGATTCGTCCCATTGGTAGATATTGGATGAATATCTGAGCCACCTTTAGAATGTTGATCTTCCCATACCTGACAAACTGCTTTACTTCTTCTTCTTTCCATCCGAAGAAATCTTGAATTTCCTCTAAGCAATCCTTCTTCAAAGAGGGTTGGAACAAACTTCCTTTGGGTGGAGATAGCATACAAACCCGAAATTCTTTAAGAGTTGGGAAAATCTCCGCTAATCCAAACCGAAATATATACAAGTCGGCATCCCAGTGTTGAGGCACCTGTTGGACTAATTGGTGATGTAGCTTCACACATCCAACTTGGCCAAGAAATTACACATTCATGGATTCTAACAATCCTGGTGCCCTCACATTTATGTCTAAGGTCCATTTCCTCAATGTCTTATCCAACGAGCCCATGAATTTTCCTGAATCCAATACAAACAACGAGATATGATGATTTATCAAAGCATTACTCATTGGCTAATGATTCAAACAAACCTTTACCACTGTTGCATTAAGCTCTTCTTTTTTTATTTTGACTGATCAAGGGTGAAGAATAAACTGGCCTTGATAGACTAGTGCCGAGTGGCGATTTTCTTTTAGGGGATAGAATCTTGGATAAGAATGGACAAACTATAGATGAATGATAGATACCTAATGGTCTTGCATGCCAAATGGCGATTGAAGTGATGGACCAATGGGTGTATGACAGATACCTAATGGTCTTTCATGCCAAATGGCGATTCTTAGGGGACACAAACTATGATGATCTTTCAAGATACCTTGATTATTAATTTAGGAACCAATTTATTGGTTGAGACCGCACTTGCACATGTCAAGTTGCCTACGTATCCCTCGAAAGGAATCAGGTCTGACGTAGTTCAGGCTATTCACCCTTTCAGACATAATATTTCTTGAATTAATCCATGTTAACCAGTCCGGGTATTTCTTCGCCGTTGTGGTCTACAAGTTTCACAGCTTTGCCTGGTAGAATTTCTTTGACAATGAATAGGCCGCTCTAGTTGGGCCTGAATTTTCCTCTTGGATCATGAATTGGGGCTCTTTTTTCTCGAAGAATAAGCTCGCCTTCCTTTATGTGATGGGGCTTTACATTCTTGTTAAAGGCCCTAGCCATTCTCAATTGATATTTCTTTAGATTATCTATAGCTTTCATGCACCTTTCATCAAGAAAGTTGACCTCGTCATGTCTGGCCTTCACCCACTCTCATTTAGGTAGCTGACTATCAAGGAGTACCCTCAGGGATGGTACTAGGATTTCCATGGATAGAACCGCCTCAACCCCATATACCAAAGAGAAAAGGGTTGCCCCAGTCAAGGATCGTACAGAAGTCTGATATGCTCATAATGCAAGGGGTAACTTATCAGCCCAATCCTTATATGTTTCCGTCATTTTTTGCAGAATGACTTTGATATTCTTATTAGTTGCTTCTATTGTCCCATTGGTCTACGGCTTATAAGTGGTAGAGCGATGCCTTCTGATACCGAATTTTGTGTAGATTTTGTTAGTCTTGCCCCAGAAATGGGATCCCTGATCTGATATCAATTCTTGAGGTACTCCATATCGAGAAGTGATTTTTTCCTAGATGAACTTGGCCACCTTAGCAGATGTGAGGACTGTATAGGACTGAGCTACTAAGATGAAATAATCAATGGCTACTAAGATGAATTCATGGCCATTGGATGCTTTAGGGTTGACCTTTCCAATGATATCAATGCCCCAAGTGAAGAATGACCAAGGTGAACTGAGCGAATACAACTCTGTTGGTGGGATATGTATAATATTATCAAATATCTGACACTTGTGGCATTTCTTAAAGAAGTCCATGCAATCTGCTTCTATTGTGTTCCAGTAATATTCCAGCATGAGGATCTTCTTAGATAACATCTTGACATTCATGTGAGGTCCATAAAGATCTTGATGAATTTCTTCCATAATGGTTGTAGCTTGTTCTGCATCTACACACAACAGTTGTATTCTGTCATAGGACCGTTTGTATAATAGCTACTCTTGGAGAATATACTGGGTGGCATATCTTCTCAGAAACTTATTCTCTCAGTTAGTTGCTTCAACTGGATACTTCCTTTCCCTGATAAAATCCACTATATGAGCGAACCAAGACCGACCATCTACAGTGAAAGAGTTCACCAAATTCTGATAAATAAGCCTGCTTCTTTGTTCTACCAAGAAGGGTTGGACTCTAGCCATAGGGTTGCACTCTACCATAGAAGCTAAGGTTGCAAGGGTATCAGAAAACCTATTATTATCCCTTTAGAAGTATTCAAACAAAATTTTTTCAAAGTGTTCAATCACCTCTTCCAGATGCTCTTGATATGGCTTCAGCTTCTCATCTATAATCTTCCACTTTCCCTGTGTCTGATAGATGACAATGGATGAATCTCCATAACCATTAATCCTTTTCACCCTAATGGTTAAAGCAGTTTTAAGTCCTAAAGCACAAGCTTCATAATCAGCAATGTTGTTGGTACATGGGAAGTCGAGGAAAAATGATGAAGGCAAATAAAGGCCATCAGGAGTGACAAGCAATACTCCCGCACCACATCCCTTCTGATTGGCTGCTCCATCAAAGAATAACTACCATTCATTAACTATATCTTCTCCCTCTATTACGGTGATTACTTCATCGGGAAAGGAATCATCCAAGGATCTTCCACCTTCTGTAGGGTGGGTAGCCAAATGATGGGCTATGGCTTGCCCCTTGGTAGATTTCCGAGTAACATAAGCGATGTCAAACTCTAATAGCAAAAGCAACCAATGGGCCATCCTTCCTGTTAAGGTCAGTTTCTCGAAGAGATATTTGATGGAATCTATCTTTGAGATCAAATGCACCGGATAGGAAACCATATAGTGTCCTAACCTTTTAGTTGCCCAAATCAATACAGCACAAGTTCTTTCCAAAGATGTGTACCGAGTCTCATATTCTAGAAACTTCTTACTGAGGTAATATATGGCGTGCTCTACCCCCTTTTCCATTTCCTTCTGTGCTAGCAAAGAGCCAATGGAATACTTTCCAATGGATAGGTACAATACAAGTGGTTCTCCTTCCATTGGCGATGTCAATACTGGTGGGTTCATAAGATACTCCTTAATCTTGTCAAAGGCTTGCTGGTATTAGTCATTCCATTCTGTGGGCTGATCTTTCTTTAGCAGCTTGAAAATTGATTCATAGATTGTAGTCAATTGAGCTATGAGTCTGCTAATATATTGGATGTGACCCAAAAATCCTCGTATTTTCTTCTTAGTCCGAGGCATGGACATTTCCTGAATTGCCTTGATCTTAATAGGTCGACTTCAATGCCTCTTTCATTCACCAAGAAGCCTAACAACTTTCCTGCCATTGCCCCAAATACACACTTATAAGGGTTCAACTTTAGCTGATACTTCTTGATTCTTTTAAAGAATTGCCTTAGTGCCGGAATATGCCCCTACCGATCTTTAGACTTTACTATCATGTTGTCTACATAGACTTCCACATCTTTGTTCATCATGTCATGCAATATGACCATAGCTGCCCTTTGATAGCTTGCGTCAGTGTTTTTCAGTCCAAAAGGCATCACCTTGTAACAATAGGTTCCCAATGGAGTGGTGAAGGCTATTTTCTCATGATCTTCTAGGTGTATGCTTATTTGGTTGTATCGCGAGAATCCATCCATGAATAATAATAAAGCATGCCCTACCGTATTATCCACCAATACATCAATGTAAGGTAATGGGAATTCATCTTTATGGCTTACTTTTTTAAGATCTTGATAGTCTACGCACACTCGTACCTTTCCATCTTTCTTTGGTACTGGTATAATATTGGCCAACCATAGGGGTTACTTCACTACTTATAAGAAACCCACATTCCATTACCTCACAACTTCTTCTCTGATCTTCTCACTCCATTCTGGCCACATTCTTCGAGGCTTCTATTTTACCGACTTTTCCCTAGGGTAAGTTAGCAATCGATGCTACACAATATTGGGTTCGATACCAAGCATATCCTCGTAAGACCAAGCAAAGACCTCGGCGAATTCCTTCAGAAGATTACTCATCCATTCTGCTTCTTTGTCATCAAGGGTAGTGCCAATTTTTACCTCTCGAAGGTATTGGTTAGTTCCTAGATTAATAACCTGAGTATCCTCACGGATGGGTTGGGTTTTCTTTGGTTTGTATTGTTTTATTAATTCTTGATATTTATTAAGATCATCATTGAAAAAAGGAGGCAAGTCATACTCAGAATCAGAAATTTCATTAATGAAAGAAGGAGTAATAGACTCGTCATACAAGGACTCTAGACTCTTCTCAAAAGGGGAGATTGACACAGAATCATAAACAACAGATTCGACTATAGACTCAATAACTGGCTTGATGTTTTCACCAGGGGTAATCAGGCTAGTTGACTTAAAAGCATGAGCAAACTTGAAGTTTTCCCCAATGCTTGTCTAGTTCAGAAGTGGTTCAGTGGCTTGATGGATGAGGAGATGTGGCAAAGGGCCTTCTTGCCTTCTGAGAAAGTTGCTGCTATTTCTTTAGTGGCGTAATGATTCCTCTGGACAGGTAATTGCTTCTTCATGAATACTAGCTAACCAATCTCGTGCTCTCAGAAACCAAACATTCTGAGGGGTGAAGATCGATGGAAACTACTCAATCCTTTTTCTATGAAGTCCATCTTTTCGAGCCTGTTGAGGGATGCCATCCTTGTACCTCGGTCACATCTTTGACCACCTTCACGAGCCTTCCCATTGCAATTGGTTCAGGCATAGTACATACAAACCATCATCCTCTGTGCTCTCCTCTATTTTGCATACACACTTCTTCCTCTGAAAGGATGGGGCTTGAGCTCATGTAACTCTCGGGCTCTTGGCTCTTGTAAGAGGGAGCAAATGAAGCCTTTCACATCAATGGGAAGTGGCAGACTCTAGGTGAGTCTTATCTTCTTTTCCCATTCTCTTTTCAGGAGGACTCGAGGACTTGGTGCCTCCTTTGATTGGATCAATGTTGTAGGATCATCAGAGGAAGACCCAGTCTCAATCAGTGCAATTTCTGCTATCCCAATGATGCAACTGTCTTGGTCACTTACTTTGACTAGCATTTTCTATTGTTCCACTTCATGAGTCACCCAATCGAACTCATCTTGGAAGAAAATTTCAACTCCTGGTTGCATCTTGGCGGTGATTTCATCAAACCACCGCTCCACACTTCCACAAAAGGGGAAATCCTCTCCTTCTTTCACGAAGTACCCATTGAGAGTAGGGTAGTAAGTGACGGAGATCTTCCTAGTCATCCTCAACACTTTCTGCCCTTTGAAAGTTGGAGGAGTGTACCCGAGACCATTCTTTCTTTTGTTCACCGCCAAACTAGGCTACTTTAGAACTCCTTGGTGATATTTCCCCAGTCCCATGCCAGGAAAATACTGCATGTTCTTCATCGTCTGATTCACTGGAGGACTCTAGATGGCTTCATAGTTAGCCGGGATTTTCTCCTTTGGAGCTTCTTTGGCAATGGCTGCGCAAGTGGTGTCTATTTTAAAGTCGCTTAGTTGGACTTCTTGGTCTTGTTCTTCCCCATTTTCAATGTTGGCTAAAGTGTTAACCACTTTAGGATCTCCAGCCACTAAGACCACCTTCCCCTCATGAATGAACTTCATTTTTTGATGAAGACTAGAGGACACTGCCTTCGCAGGATGCAACCAAGGCCTTCCCAAGAGTATATTAAAAGCTATTGGTATATCAATGACTTGGAAATCAACATCAAACTTCACCGGTCCAATCTTTACAACAAGGGTAATGATGCCAAGGATCTTCCACTTGATATTATCGTATACCCTTATGGTTTGGGTGGTTAGCCTCAATTCTTCCAAGTTGACACTGATACTCTTTGCTAATCTTAATGGTAGCACATTCAAAAGTGGACCCATTGTCAATAAGAACCTGGGGAACTACTTTGTCAAGGTATTCAACTGTAATGTAGAGAGCCCAATTGTGTTGGGTTTCCTTAAAAAGCTCAAAATTTGAGAACATCAGAGATTGCACTACATATGTTACTCCTACTATATGTGCGAGGTGCGTCGGGTTTATCTCGATCGACATTTGCACATTAGCAAGAGACTTCAAGACTGCTTCACGGTGTGAATGGGACGCCATCAACAATCCCCAAATGGAGATATTTCCTAGGATTTCTTGAGTTGAGCCAAGACTGGGTTCTCTGGCTCTTTCTTTACGCTGCTAGTTCTGACCTCATTAGCCCTTGGTTGCTCTACTACTAGAGCCTTGCCCTTATAGTCCTTCTCACTTCTAGTTTCCATCACATTGATTGGTTTTTTCATAATAATCTTGCTGGGATAACTATTTTCATCATCACTGTTGGTTAGGGTGATTATCCCCCACCATAGAATCATCTTCTTCTGATACCATAGTGGGATCACCCTCCTGGTCTTCCCCCAATGCATTTACTAACCCTGTTAATGAAGTCATCTTTAGGGAATCTGATAGTGCAAGCATATCCTTCCAATCGTACCTGTTCACCCATCCTTCTTTTGGGTTATACACCGAATCTTGAGAATGGGATTGGTATGAGGGTGATGAGGGATATGAAGTGGGATGATATGAAGATGATGTAATGTGAGAGGTAGGATATGAAGATTGGGGGTGATAGGATGAAGAGGTTCCTCCACTTTGATGGTGGGGGAAAGGTTGATGATATGGTGGAGGCTAATAATATGGCGGAGGCTGATAATATGGTGGAGGTTGATAATGCGATGTGGTGGATTCTTTTAATGAGGAGGGATGGACGGGGGGCACCCAATCTTCTGACTCTTCCTCTGATGATTCTCTTCTTTTGGGGGTTATGACTCCAGCCCTTTGACTCATGATTTTCATATAAACATGGGCATTCATATGATTCTTCCGAGCTCTAGGTACAATGAGTTGAGTGGGGTCACTCTCCGTAGTTTCTTCATCTAGATTGTTCACATGATCAGGGAGTGGGTTGGTATTAACATTGGGAGGTTGTTTGATCTTGACCTCAATGGTTCCATTGTCTACTAAGTCCTGAATTGAATTCTATAAACCCAAACATCTTTCAGTATTGTGCCCCTTCTGAGTGTGGTAGGCACAATACTCATGATCCCTATACCAAGCTGGAGGAGGGTTGCTGATCACTCTTGGAGCCACTGTCCTTAGAAATCCTTGTTTCTTTAACTTCTTATATGTGGGCATTATGGGCATTCCCAGATCAAAAAATTACCTTCTTGGGCAAGGAGCCTTCTGGGGGTGTGCATGTGCTTGTATTATGAAGGGCTGTGAAGAAGTGGCTGGTGAGACTGACTACTGAATTGCACTCACCATATTAGTCTGCAGACCCTTTCCTCGTCCAACTCGGGTGTTTTTGCTTGCATTTTAAGAGGATCCTTGATACTGGGCCTCTCTCAGAATTCTATTCTCCATCCGTGTGCCGGTGGCTATCAAGGTATCAAAAGTTTACAAATGCTGATAATAAAGAACATCATAGTAGGACTTTGACAAGTTCTCTATTAACATCTCTACCTGCTCTGCTTCTGAAGGCCTATCTGCCATCTTGGCGGCCTTGTCTCTGAATCTCATCAAGAAGGTGGTGAATCCTTCCTTAGGCTGTTGTCTCAATGTCTCAAGCTCCTGATGTTTCACATCCACCTCAGTATTGTAGGAGTACTATTTGGTGAAGGCCTTCACTACCGTCACCCAATTCTGAGTTTGTGATGACTCCAATTGTGTGAGCCATCTCAGTGCTGGTCCTGATAGGGTTAACATGAAGGCTTGCCCTATCTAGTTATCTGTAAGTTACCATGACTTGGCGATGCTAAGGAAGACCTTGAGATGAGCCTTGGGGTCTCCTGACCCATCAAATCTATCAGTCTGCCACTTGAATTTTTCTGGAATTCTTGCTCTAGAGAAGAAACTTATTTCCTCAGAATCCACTACTTGGGCTTCTGAGCCTTTCCCTACTCGAATCATGCTCTCCAACTTCTCTAACTGCTCTCTGAGCTTCCTTTCCTTCTCCATCTCCGAAGCCCAAAGTGAACGTGTGCTATAAATTCCTCTTCTTCATCTTCGATCACTACCCTAGGAGGAGGGACCCTAAAATAAGCCCCTCATTGACCATTCATCCGTGTAGGTGAAGATCCTCTTTAACCAATTGGTCGAATATACTCTAGTTCCCCTGAGTCAACTCGGGAAGAATTCCCATGATGACTTGTAGCTCCATTCTGATCTACATCTCCTGCTACCAGTGCCAACTCATTCCTGGGATCAGCTCTAGGAGGGTTCTGAAGTGTACGCAGTATCTGAGCTATCCCTCTTTTGACTTTAGCCATCTTTGTTGGCAAGGTCTCCAAGGGATGGACCCAGGTCTGTTTGGGTGTTTTCATGTCGCTTGGATCCATGCTTACTGGGCTGTAATCACATGGTAGTAGACAATCTCGAAGAGATGATGGAGGTGATTCTGGATTTAGGCGGGTCAACTGATTACCCTAACGCGTCCAAAGGGATTGCGACGAATACTTAAGATGTGGAATTGTGCCTGAATCAAAAGTAGTTTATTTTAGGATTCTTGAATTCCCAACCCCTTATTCACACATTCACTAGATTATCAACCAATGATCATTCCAAAGTTAGTCTGCTTAATGATAGGGGTGGATAGGTTTTGATGCCCCTGTTCCACCCAATGTCACAAGTAAGAGATTTATACATATGTCTTGTCGAGAATATTCCCATAATACATTCCATGTAATAAAGTCATGCTATCCTTGCTCTTTTGCCACTAGGTGTCCTTCCTCCTGATTTTCTCGGGACTTCTCGGGACTTGACATGACTCTAGCGGGATTGCCCCTGAGTCACGTATCTAGACTTTTTCCTTAAGGAGGAGGGACACCTTTTATCTGAAATCCACTTTAGGAAAGCAATTCTTTATGACGGGAATATAGTGTAGGAACATTCCTTTTCAAGACCGCAAACAAGTTCTACAATTGGCTTGTGGTGCTCCTAGGTTCTTCATCTATTTTCTACATGATGCAAGCATGCGGTAGATGTAATAGGACCGATAAGGCTTCCTTGACAGGATCTATATACACCAGGTACATGATCCTTTTGATATACCCATAGGTACAAGATCAAGGGGTGACTTCTTTGCCCATTACTCGTGACTACACACGAGGTTAAGCAATTGACCACGGGGTGGTGGAACCGTGAGTGATTGTGTGCAAAAGTGTAATGTAGGATAACCATCATTCGATCTCAAAATGCCGTAAAGTGCTCAGACTTCCTCGAGGGTGCTGACATAAATACAGACATCCTTGCCATTTAATGACACATTCGATCTCAAAATGCTATAAAGTGCACGGACCTCCCCAAGGGTGCTAGCACAAATACAACATCCTCACCGTTTGATGACACCTTTCATTCTTGTATAGGAAGCGGGTATCATTTGCTCTCAGAGTACTCTCCATGACATGTGTTAACCTCCCTGAGGGTGCGGGCATGACAGGGAGTCCTGATTTCACTTAGAGCATGATGCATGATGCGGTTAGCGAATACAATTACAAACATGGGGTTAGCCAAACACATTTTCAAACAAATGTGGTGGAAAATGTTCTTGCATTTAAAGGTAGCATCTAGTATTGGAAGCTTGACATTTGTCCCTAGTGGAGTCACCACTGTGAGGGTAGCGGCTGGAGATGGATCCCTGTCCTCTCTCCTCTCTCTCCCTTCACCTTCGTGGCTAGGAGGAAGGTGGCTCGAGTCATGTATGCTTCGCTTGCAGGCCCTGCACCACCATATTGCCACTCAGAGATATGTGGAGGCCTATTTCGTAAGAGTGTGAAATTCTTCATTTGAGATAGGGGTTTTGATGATGGTCCAATTCGGGGATCAGGATCATGTAAATGGGGTTTGGAGTCACCACCTAGGGTTATGGGTCTAGGACCCAAGGGTGGGCCCAATTCCTGAGAAAAGGACCTAAAATTTGGTTTGGTCCAGAGATTAGGATAAGTGTCAGGTTACAGAGTTGGGAAGGTGTTAAGCGCCTAATTTGCCTGATTCAACCGGTCTTCTTACTAGATGCTTGAGAACAAACATTTTCCACAATTATTACTATTCCTCATGTATGGCTAAGTTATCAAACATATATACATTAATTGAATTTAAACTATTTTATAGACTAAAACAAGGCTTATTAGATGTCTACATTATGATTGAATGAGGAGAGAGATTATACCTGAATTTGACCCCTGTTTCGGGTCAAGAGGGGCGGGCCCTTGATTGGTACTGGCTCAGACTATTATTTGGCTTCTCTTGGCTCAAGGGAAGATGGTCTTGACCTCCAACTTCCTTTCTCAAGAGATGTTGATTGTGATGGTATCTGGATAGAGTTTCAGCTAGGAATGATCGCTTTTGGATTTGGATTCAGATTCGGACAGAGCTTCGGCTTGGGAAAGCTATTTCCTAACTTAGGATGAGGTGGCACTCCAAAAGAGCTTTCGCTGGGTATAAGCTAAGAGATGGCTAGGCTAAGGTGGCACTTCGACAGAGCTTCCGCTGAGAATGGCTATTTCTGAAAAGATTCCAGGGACACTTTGACAGAGGTTTTATTTCTGGGCTTGGGATGAGGTGGTACTCCGACAGAGCTTCCACTAGGAATGGTAATTCTAGGCTTGGGATGAGGTGGCACTCTGGCAGAGCTTTCACTGGGGATAGGCTAAGGGAGGGCTAGGCTAAGGTGGCACTTCGGTAGAGCTTCCGTTGGGAATGGCTATTCCTAGAAAGATTTCAAGGACACTTGGACAGAGGTTCTGCTAGGAAAGGCTATTTTTGAAAAAGAAATGGGCTGATGTAAAAATGGATTGAAAAATTCTAAAGTCCTGAAGAACACTTTGAAGATCCTAGCAGAGTTTCAGATCTTAACAAAGATCTCTTCATAGACCCGAAGAACCTCAAAAAGGGGGGAGTTTCCATCTCAATAACGCTCAAGAACGCTCAAGAACGCTCAAGAACACTCAAGAACACTCAAGGGAGGTGGCTCAAGAACATACTATTTTTGGCTAAAAACTGGATCTAACTAGGAATTTGGATTGAAGATCTTCAAGATCCCGAAGAACACTTTGAAGATCTTAATAAGTTTTTGTATCATGACGAAGATCACTCTGAAGATCAGAAGAAAATTAAGAGGGGGGAGGGGAGGAAAATTTCACTCTGAAAGGGGGTTCAAGTGTTTGTTGGTGTCTTTTTTCTAAGGGAGAGGGGGATATTTATAGTTTTTTTCAACCAAGTAGGAGAAGGGGAATCCCTATATCCAGTGGACAAAAGGGGGGCTCTTGCCTAAAGTGAAGAGATAAGATTTTTGTTCAATTGGAAAAAGGGCAGTTGAAGGCAAAAATGGGTGGGGAGGGCTTTTGTCATGTGGGTAAAAGGAGGTCTTCAGAAAAAATGGGAGGAGAGAGAAATTTTAGCTTGAAAAAGGTGATTTTTGAAAAAGTGAGAGGAGAGAGAAAGTTTGAGAAAGGTACTTTTCAGAAAAGCGGGTGGAGAGAGAAAGTTTTACCAAAAAAGGTAATTTTTAGAAAGCGAGAGGAGAGAGAAAGTTTAGAAATGGTAATTTTCAAATAAACGGGAGGAGAGAGAAAATTTTGTCAAAAAAGTAGTTTTTAGAAAAGCTAGAGGAGAAAGTTTTATTGAAAAGGTAGTTTTTGGAAAAGCAAGAGGAGAGAGAAACTTTGGCCAAAAAAGGCAATTTTTGAAAAAGTGAGAGGAGAGAGAAATTTTTTTTAGAAAACGTAGTTTTCAAAAAAGCGAGAGGAGGGAGAAAATTTTTCCTGAAAATGCAATTTTTGAAAAAACTAGAGGAGAGAGAAAATTTTACCAGAAAAGGAAGTTTTTAGAAAAGTGAGAGGAGAGAAAAAAATTTACAAGGGCATGGGTGATGTCACGGGTGCACGAATACATGGGTGTGGCGCAATGTGCACAGTGTGCGGGTTGGTAGCCGCTTCCTGTACAAGGGTGTGGGGTATTATTAAATGGCGAGGATGTTTATAATTGTGCCAGCACCCTCAGGGAGGTCCGTGTACTTTATGACCTTCTGAGATTAAATAATGATTTTTTCGCATTACACTTTTGTACACAATCACTCACAGTGCCACCACCCCGTGGTCAGTTGCTTAACCTCGTGTGTAGTCACGAGTAATGGGCAAGGAAGTCATCCCCTTAATCTTGTACCTCTGGGTATATCAAAAGGATCACGTACCTTGCGTATATAGATCTTGTCAAGGAAGCCTTGTCGGTCCTATTGCATCCACCGCATGCTCGCATCATGTACAAAATAAATGGGGAATGCTAGGAACACCACAATCTGATCTATAGAATTTATTTGCGGTCTTAAAAAGGAATTTTCCTATAATGCATTCTAGTCATAAAGAAATGCTCTCCTAAGTGGGTTTTAGATAAAAGGTGTCCTTACTCCTTAGAAATGAAACGTAGATGATTTGGAATGTGAGACTTCGGGTTGATGCACGTCAAAATCCCACAAAATGCCAAATTATCTAAAAGACCCAAGGAAACCAGGAGGAAGGTCACCTAGTGGGGTAAGATTAAGGAAAGCAGGACTTTATCGATGGAGAATATCTTAATAGGAATATTCTGGTCATGCCATTTGTGTGAATCTCCTACTTATGACATTAAGTGGACTAGGGCTGTCGACCCCTACCCACTCCCTATCATTAAGGGGACTAAATTTGGATGGATCATTGGTTGATAATTGAGAGGATGAATGAACAAAGGGTTGGGAATATAAGAAACTTAAAATAAGCCACTTTTGATTCAGGCACAATTCCACACCTCAAGTATTCCCTGTAGTCCATTTGGACACGAAAGGTAATCGGTTGAGTCCCTTAAGCCCAGTATCACCTCTATCGTCTCTCCGAGATTGTACACCGCCAAGTGATTACAACCCAGTTCACATAGATCCACACAACCCTAAATCAATCGAGCTAGAATGGGTCCACCATGTAGAGACCTTGCAGACAGAGATAGCCGAGGTCAAGAGTGGTTTAGCTCAGATATTACACATGCTCTGAAACCCTCCTAGGGCTGAACCAGCAGCATAAGCTATAAGAGAGTTGGATCATAACAGACCTATGGGTCATTGAGGGACTTCTTCCCGAGTTGACTCAGGAGAAGTAGAACAAGTCAAGCCAACTGGTTAGAGAAGAGTTTCACCTAGCCGTCCAAATGGTCAACGGGGAACCTATTCCAGGGTCCCTCCTCCCAGGGTAGTGATTGTGAAGAATTTATGGTGCATGTCTGAATGGAACCTCCTGAGACGGACAGAGAAAGAAAACACAGGGAGCAATTAGAAAAGTTAGAAAATCTGATTTGAATAGGAAAGAGTTCTAAAAGTCAAGTCGTGGATTCTGATGAAATGAGTTTCTTTTCCGGGGCAAAGATTCCCAAGAAGTTCAAAGGCAGATTGACAGATTTGACGGGTCAGGAGACCCCAAGGCTCATCTCAAAGTTTTTCTCAGCATCGCCAAATCATGGTAGCTTATTGACAACCAGATGGGGCAAGCCTTCATGTTAACCCTTTCAGGACCAGCACTAAGGTGGCTCACACAGTTGGAGTCATCCCAAACCCAGAATTGGACAACAGTGATGAAAGTCTTCACCAAGCAGTATTCATATAACACTGAAATAGATGTAAAGCGTCGGGAGCTTGAGACATTGAGACAGTAGCCCAGAAAAGGATTCACTGCCTTCTTGATGAGGTTTAGGGATAAGGCTTCCAAGATGGCAGATCAGGCTTAGAAGCAGAACAAGTAGAAGTATTGATTGAGAACTTGTCAAAGCCTTCTTACGATGTCCTCTCTTACCAACTGTAGACACCCAATTTTGTCTCCCTTCCTTGATAATGGGGATACATGGATCTTGGTTGTAACTTCTCATTTCAAGTTGACAGAGATGCAGATGACTGAGATTCCCTTACCCAACCAATCCCTTCTTACCCAAACAAAATCCTAGAACCATGTGCAAGAGAGAAAAGGTCTAAATTTTAACTTCATATATACGGAGAAATCCGGTCCGATGTGACCATATGGATGGATAGTGCTCAAAATTACGATTTCAATGATATATGGTGCATCAAAATCAGACCAGTGAATCTCCTGTAATCCTTCCCAAAAGTTGTCCTGCACATGCGTGCACAGCCATCCACCCATGACAATCACCCACCTGTGGCCCTATCCAGGGCCGTACCCCCTATTCTGTGCCCTTCGCTCCCCCGACAGCTATCGGACACCTTTGTCTACTACTTGGCACCCCTACCAATTGTCCCGTACTCCCACATTTGCCCAGAACATCCCACCGGTGTTCGGAATTTTCTGCTAAAAATTTAATTTTGGGAAAAGATCCCTCTTTACTGGCTTGGGCACTCCACATGCTCCCACTAGTATACCAAATATATTTTCACCTTTTTCGGTGAAGAGAAATTTCCCTTCACCTCTTTAAAAAAAAATATCTTTTCACCTTTTTGGGTGAATTAGTTCCATAATTACTCACCCTATAGCAGCCAAATACAAGGATCCAGGGAGCCCTTCCATAGCTTGTGTCATAGGAAACACCTATATTGAGTTTAACATGTTTAGGATAGGCAAGCAACCACATATGGAAGAAGAGATCAATATGCTTGAGGATTTTCTAGATTTTTCTGATGATTTAGTTACCAACTTTGATATTGATTTTGATTCAGAATTCCAAGAGAGTATAGATGAGTTGGATGATGATAGTGAAATTTTTTTTTCTGAAGTCTTGAGTCTTCACACACCTGTGGAGCCCTTAGGACCCCTTCCTAATTCCATTCTCAAACCTTCCATAGTTGAGCCCCCTAAGCTAGACCTTAAGGAGTTGCCATTTAATTTGAGATATGCTTTCCTAGGGCCTGATCAAACTCTTCCTATAATAATTTCTTCAAATTTGACTTCTAGCCAGGAAGAGGAGTTACTTAAAGTGTTAAAAGATAATAAAGAAGCCCTAGGTTGGACCATGGCTGATATCAAGGGTATAAGCCCTTCTATTATGTAACATCATATACATCTTATGGAGGATTTCAAACCATCCACGGAACCCTAAAGAAGAGCTAATCAGTGATGATGGATGCCATTAAGAAAGAGATCCTAAAGTGCTTGGATCATGGAATAATTTATCCTATTTCTGACAGCCAATGGGTAAGCCCAGTTCACATAGTGCGTAAGAAGTCTGGTGTGACTGTAGTTCCTAATACCAATAATAACTAATTCCAACCTGTGTCCAATCAGGGTGGAGAGTGTGCATAGACTATAGGAAACTTAATGTGGCAACTGGAAGGACCACTACGTGAACTGGCCGCATATGGCTCTCCTGATTTTACCCTGGAGGAAGTTCCATGATGCCCAGTGAGCCTATTCTGATCTTGCTCTCCTGTAACCGGAGTAGGGTCAACCCTGAGAGTCCGAAGTAGGTGGAGCACTTGTACTAACCCAATCTTGACTTCAATCATCTCAGCTTGTAATGTCTCAAAGGGGTGAACCCATGCTTGATCAGGAGCTTCCATGTCTATTGGATCCATGTGTACTGAAATACAATCACTTGGAAATAAGCTATCTTGAGGAGACTAAACGAGTTAATCGATTACCCTGGCGTGTCCAAATGGACTGCAGGGGAAAACTTGAGGTGTGGAATTGTGCCTGAACAAAAAAGTGGCTTATTTTAGGATTCTTGTATTCCCAACCCTTTGTTTATTCATCCACTCAATTATCAATCAATGGGCCATCCAAAGTTAGTCCATTTAATGATAGAGACTAGGTAGGGTTTGATGCCCCTAGTCCACTCAATGTCATAAGTGGGAGATTCACACAAATGGCTTGACCAGAATATCCCTATTAAGACATTCTTTGTTGATAAAGTCATGCTTTTCTTAATCTTACCCCACTAGGTGACCTTTCTCCTAATTTCCTCGGGTTTTTTAGATAATTCGACATTTTACAGGGTTTTGACAGAAATTAGCCCGAATCACGTATACCAAATCATCCATATTTTATTTCTAAGGAGGAAGGACACCTTTTATCCGAAACCCACTTAAGAAATCATTTCTTTATGACTATAATGTATCATAGGAAAATTCCTTTTCAAGACCACAAAAAAATTATACAGATCAGCTTGTGGCGTTCCTAGCATTCTCCATCTATTTCCTACATGATACGAGGATAAAGTGCATAGACCTCCCTGAGGGTGCTAGCACAATTACAAACATCCTCGCCATTTAACAATACCCCACACCCTTGTATAGGAAGTGGCTACCGTTTTCTCTTAGAGTACTCTCCATGGAATGCATTGACCTCCCCGAGGGTGCGGGCATGACAGGGAGTTTCTCGCCAAATGATTTCACTTCGAGCATGATGTATGATGTGGTTAGCTAATACAATTACAAACATAGGGTTAGTCAGATATATTTTCAAACAGACGTGGTGGAAAATGTTTTTGCATTTAGAGGTAGCATCTTGTATCAAAGCTTGACAATTCCCCAATAGAGTCGCCACTGTGAGGGTAGCGGCCGAATCGATTACTCTCTCCCTATCAGGGGAAGGTTTCCACTCGGGCCCTATCTCCTCTCTCTTCATCTGAGAGGATAAGAAAAGTATTGGTTGTGTGTGCTTCTGCGGGCCCCACACCACCGTATCGCCGCTAGAAAATACAAGGAGGCCTATTTCACAGGTATGTCTTGTTCATCATAAAGATGAGGCTTGATGATGGTCAAATACCGGGGATTTGGATCATATAAAAGAAAAAAAGTTGGAGTCATCACCTAGGATTATGATCCTAAAACCCGGGGTGGGCCCAATTCCAGAGAAAATGGCTCGAAAGTCGATCTGGTCTAGAGATTCGGGGAAAGAGTCAGGTTATAGAATTGGGAAGGTATTAGAGACCCAATCTACCCAGTTCAACCAGTCTTCCTACTAGATGCTTAAGAACAAATATTTTTCACAATTATTTCTATTCTGTATGCATGGGTAAATTATCAAACATATGTACATTAAATAAAATTAACTATTTATGTACACTAAAATGAAATTAATTAAATATCTATATTGCACTAAATGAGGAGAGAGATTGTAATTGGATTTGAACCCTGTTTTGGGTTAAGAGGGGTGCGCTCCTAGTTGGCTTGGACTTTTTCGTAGATTCTCCCGACTCAGGGAAAGATGGTCTTGACCTCCAACTTCCTGTTTTGAGAGATGCTGACTATGGTAATTTGCGGACAGAGGTCCTACTTAGGGTTGGTTATTTTTGGGTTGTTGATTCAAATAGAGCTTCTGCTGGGGATGGACTACTCCCGGGAAAGGTTGGGTTGATATTCCGAAAGAGCTTCCGCTAGGGTCAGCTACTTTTGGAAAAAAAATCGAGTCAAAACTTTGGCAAAGCTTCCTCTAGGGATAGGCAACTTCCGGGAAAATTCGGGTCATAGCTTCTGTAGAGCTTCCACTAAGGATAAGCTACTTTCGAGAAAAGTGGGGTCAGAATTTCAGTAGGAGTTCAACTGGGATTTTTTAAAAATATATTTTTGAAAAATATGATTGAAGTGCTTCGAAGGCCCAAAGAACACTTCGGATCTTGACGAAGATCTCTCCAAAGACTAGAAACACCTCAAAGGGGGGAGGGGATTTAAGAGAGAGAAAGTGCTCTTCACAAAGAGACTAGAAAATGGCAAGTGGGTGTCTTTTTCAAAGGAAGGGGGTATTTATAGTGTTTTTGTGGGACAAAGGGGTGAAGGGAAATTTCTCTTCACCCAAAAATGTGAAAAGATTTTTTTGTTGTCCAAAAGAGTGCAAAGACATCTTTTTTTTTTTTAAAGAGGTGAAGGAAAACTTCTCTGTTACTTATCAAGAACGCCTTTTTAGGCACACTAGTGATATATTTGTGAGTATACAAATCTTTCAGTACCTTTGCATAAGCAGGGATCTGAGGTATGACATCTAAAAGAGGGATGTTCACTTCTACCTTTTTGAAGACTTCTAAAATTTTATCCATGGAAGCACTCTTCTTTTTGTGTACCAAGCGATTAGGAAATGGGATAGAATAAACATAAGGATTGTTAGGGATTTGCCCTTTTTCAGAAGAATCATTTTTTGTTTCTTCAACCAAATCATCTTTAGTTTCAAAAGAATCTTTAGGTTCATCAGACGAACCTGGAATAAGAGGCACACTTGTGTCCTCAACTGAAGGAGAGTTAATAGGAGTAGTAGATGGGAAAGATTTAGGAACGCTCTGTTGGTACTCTTTACCACTCCTAAGGGCATAAACAACATTACATTGGTTAGAAGGTCCTTGTTGGGTCTGACATTGTACTATATTCAGTCATGCATTAGTTGGTGTTTGTGAACTAACAGGCTGATGATGCCTAGGGTTAGGCTTTGGTTGACTAGGTAAAGCTCATTTCTCCCTTTCACACATAATTGAGATAACTTGGGTGAGTTCTCTCGTAAAATTTTGATGGCTTGTCATGAGGAGGGCCATATTTTTTTTTAAGTCACTTATTCTACTTGCCTCTCCAGTGTTGGTAAACCTAGGGGTTGCTGATAAGATGATAGGAGAAGGGCCTTAGAAAAACTAGCCTGAGGTCCTACATTTGGCCTAGGAAAAGTATTTTGAGAAAAATATTGTTGTGCAAAGGAGGCCTTTGGAGTTCAGGTTGACCTTGATTATAGAAATTGGAAGGCCCTGCTTGGTTGCCTTGATTCCAAAAGAAATTTGGGTGATTTCTCTATCCTGGATTGTAGGTGTTACTATATGGATTATTCTGGTATAAGGCATTAACACTATCATTAGAAGTGCCCCCAGAGGTGTTGGGGCATTATTCTATGACATGTCCAGGGGACTGACACCAAACACAAATCTTAACCAAATTGACTGATGATGGCTCTCTAGGAACAATAGCCTCAATTCTCTTGATTAGGCTATCCAAATGGGCTTCCTTGGCTACCATCCCATCCACAAAATATCTTTTTTCTCCTATAGTTCTTTCACTCTCTTGGGTCGATTCCCACTCACAGGTTTTGTCAGCTAAATTAAGTAAGAATTCCTATGCCTTTCCTTCATCTGTAAATGATGTGAATCCCTTAGGGCACATAGACTCTATCATTTGTTTAGTTGGGTAATCAATACCCTCATAAATTATTTGACATAAATGCCATAAGTCTAGGCCATGGTGAGGGAATTCTTGGAGTAGATCCTTGAATCTCTCCATAAGTTTGGAAAAGGACTCACTAGGCTTTTGCCTAGACTGAAGGATATCACTTCTAAGCTTATTGGTCTTGTGAGTTGGGAAAAACTTCTTAAGGAAGATAACTGTGAACTGTTCCTATGAAGTTATGGAATTAACGGATAACCCATACAACCACTTCTTAGCTTAGTCTTTTAATGCAAAAGTGATAAACCTAAGCTTAACAACATCATCAGAAAGCTATTGGATCTTAATTAGAACACATACCTCTTCAAATTCCCTTAGAAATAGGTATGCATCCTCAGAGGTCAACCCATAGAAGTGGGGCAACATAGTGATGCATTGATATTTGAGCTCAAAATTATTACCTTGGGCTTGTGGTAGAACTATATAGGAAGGTTGGGCTGTTCTAGCAGGGTAGAACCTATCTTTTAGAGATTTAGGTGAAGGGTTTTGATGTTGGTCTCCTATATTGAAAGGTTTTAAAGAGAGAAAACGTATAGGCTCACTACTTGTTAGATCTCTTCTCTCTAACCGATTCTTAGTATTACGTACCCACCTAACACTCATGCAACAGAAAACTACCCACAACTAGAGTAAGACAAGCACAAAAGAATGGATAGCAAAACCTTTTGATTTTTTTTTTTGATTTTTTTGATTTTTTTATTGGCTTTTTGGGAGCTTGTCGGCAGGGATCTGGGGTTGCTCAGGTCAATTCCTAAGGTACTGCTACAGGGCAAAACCTATCTTTATCATACTGTGAGGCATGGTGACCACCACCGATATAACTATTATTGCAAGTTGTTCTTCTCAGGAATTCAATAAAAGAAAAGGAAAAACAAAACAAAGCAAACAAAGCACTCTGATTTACCAAAAGAAAGCGAAAAATGTAACCGCAAGCGTATAGATCAATGTAGCTACGGATCGAACACAGGGAGAGCAACCACTTTATTTTTTTTTCTTTTAATAATACGAAAGTGAACTGATTAATGGTTGTGATCTAATTCTAATTACCGTCCTAAACATATTTATCTAAAATAACGTCCTAACCATTCATCATCTAAGAATTTAAAGACGCAAGCCACACAATTAAAATTTAATAAATAAATAACTGAAAGTAAACAACCCATGCAATTAAAAAAATAATAAAGGAAAAAAATACTGAAATAAAAATAAAGTAAAAGAAAGGGGATAAAGCTAGAGAGAGACTCACAAGTAGGTTTTTTTACTTAGCCCAAGGGATGCATTATAATATGAGCTTCCCTACTTGACCAG